>NC_142810.1:16281715-16411715 GCF_049724085.1 Artemia sp. Qi Xiang Cuo | reverse complement strand
TTTAACTAGAAATATTTCTTTCTTTGGTGAAAATCAACTTGGTTTCAGACCTGGTGTGGGGTGCCAACATGCTCATCGTATCCTTTCTTCTATTCTACTTTCTAATTCTTCTAAGGGTAAAGGCGTATATCTCTGTACACTTGATCTTTCAAAGGCTTTTGATTCTGTTATTCATAACCAGCTTTTCTTTTCTTTGGCTTCTTCTTGTGTTAATTTTTCGGTTATTTACCTTCAACGGTTTTGGTATTCTAATTCTTACCTCCGCCTGAAATCTTTTCCAGAAACATCTATTAAAGTGCTTCGTGGTGTTAGGCAGGGAGGTGTTTTATCACCAACCCTGTTCAAAATTTGTAATTCTACTGTTCTTGAAAAGATCTCAGGCACTTATTTTTCTGGTCCTACTGATGTTTCTTACATTGCCTATGCTGAGGACATTCTGTTGATTAGTCGCACTAAGTCTGCTCTTTCTGCGATGGTTTCCTTAATTTCTCAGTCTTTCCTAAATATTGGTCTATCCCTAAATCTTGACAAGTGTGAATTCCTATCTTATAATCTGTCATCGTCTACTCCTCTGGCATGTTATGAAGTATATATATATATATATATATATATATATATATATATATATATATATATATATATATATATATATATATATATATATATATATATATATATATATATATATATATATATATATATATATATATATATATATATATATATTATATATATATATATATATCAATCAATCAATTAATATAATATATATATATTGATATATGTATATATATCATATATATATATATATATATATATATATATATATATATATATATATATATATATATATATATATATATATATATATATATATATATATATATATATATATATCAATCAATCAATTAATCATTAATTATATCACACTTATATCAGCAGTAGTAGACCCCTAAGTTTGTTAAAAACTTTGTTGAACCTCGAGAAGATTTTCACTACTACCCCGAGATATTAAATAAAAAAATTATAACACTGTTGAACGGAAAATCAGCTCGTCAAAGTCTCAGCGTAGCAAGATAGCCTTTTCGTTTGTTTGTGAGCTTCAATCAGCTTATAGTTTCCTTTTGTTCAATTGACTAATTAAGGAATCACTCTAGAAAAGAATTACTGTAAGCAAACAACATTTGAAATATCTTGATCTAGTGTTTAATTTTAAAAGCATTAAAAAATAAGGTTGTGAGACAGAGTCAAACCTTAGCGTAAAGAGGGAGGCGTTGAGGAGAGGACAGCCCTCTTCATATACGGAATAATTTCTGTTCGTTTTAAGTGTCAATATCGCTCCTTACTTTCATTTTAAAAAACTTTTTTTTATTTAATTTCTCATCGTTTTTTAATTAATGCAGCTTTGATTTATGCAAAGTTATGCAGCTTTGAGTAAGCAAAGAACATTTGAAATATCTTGATCTAGTGTTTAATTTTCAAAGCATTAAATTTGGAAATCTAGATGATTTGACTAGAAATACCTGGATGCACATAAAAGATGCAGAGATTCTAAGGAGATACAAAATATACGACATCAATACTTAGCTGTAAAAAGTGAATTGCCTAGGAGAAACATGCATCTTTTAGATGTAGTGCTCAGATGGCAATTTGATAAGGACACTATCGAAGAAGACAGTGCTTTCCAGCACTGTGCTCGCAGGAAAGCTGTCAGAATCTACAGGTCTTACTGCGCACCATAATTCACGTCGTTTTATGTAAATAATTGCTAAGTGTGCAAGTTTGCTATTCTGTTTTTTTTTTTTTCTTGAAGTTATCCACTTGTTTTTGTTCATAATGGGTAATAAATGAATTATTATTATTATTATTATTATTATAACGTAAAATACAGAACAGGTAAAAAAGGAAAACGGTGAAATTGAATTTGTGACTCCTATTACTGAATTTGTATTGGACATTTCATATCAACTTGGCTTAAATAAACAGGTTCTTTTTGTCATTGATCTCAATATTCCTCAGAATTTGAATCAGTTTTGGGTCTGTAAAGGGCCAAAAATAGTACTAACATTGAATTTATGGCTCCTAGTGTTAATCTTACAATGGATTCGTAAAGCAACTAAGCTTGAATAAACAAAAAAGGACAATGCAAGAACTATCCTAGGACAAATATTTTGGGAGGAAGATTTAATCAGTAAAATTTTTGTTGCCCTGAAATGTTACTTTTCTGCAAGATTAATTCCAGTGTGATTTAAATATGTTTTCTTTTACAGACCGTACAAGAAGAAAATCAATCATTTGAGTGGTTTTCAAAGAGAAGTAACATTTCTTCTTAATGAAATTTCAATCAACCGTTCATCCGTTGTAGATTTTCTGATTCGTTTTTCAATGGATATTATACTCCCTTCTGGCATAGGATTACAATTTGCACCGTTAGATGTAATTTCGAATTTGTCTGAGGAAGAAATCAAACTATTCCAAGAAGATGTTCTCTCGGAGCTAAAAGAAACATCAATGACCACTGATGCAGAAGATAGTTTGGTAGATTATTGTCATTCTCTCCTTGTTGCAGCTCATAATGGGCAAACAACAGCAGTAAAAGCTCTTATAGATAACGAAGGTAAAATTAATGTGGCTGATAGTAAAGGTCGCACTCCCATACACTATGCCTCTCAAGGTGGCCATTTAGACACAATAAAATATCTGATAGATGAAAAAAATCTGGATATAGTTCCTGATCAGTATGGCCGGACTCCTGTATATTGTGCTGCTGCAACTGGCAAATTAGACATAGTAAAATATTTTACAGAGCGTAGCCCGAATTGCAAGGCGGATAATATAGGTCGCACTCCCTTACATTATGCCTCTCAAGGTGGCCATTTAGACACAATAAAATATCTGATAGATGAAAAAAATCTGGATATAGTTCCTGATCAGTATGGCCAGACTCCTGTATATTGCGCTGCTGCAACTGGCAAATTAGACATAGTAAAATATTTTACAGAGCGTAGCCCGAATTGCAAGGCGGATAATATAGGTCGCACTCCCTTACACTATGCCTCTCAAGGTGGCCATTCAGACACAATAAAATATCTGATAGATGAAAAAAATCTGGATATAGTTCGTGATCAGTATGGCCGGACTCCTGTATATTGTGCTGCTGCAACTGGCAAATTAGACATAGTGAAATATTTTACAGAGCGTAGCCCGAATTGCAAGGCGGATAATAGAGGTCGCTCTCCCTTACACTATGCCTCTCAAGGTGGCCATTTAGACACAATAAAATACCTGATAGATGAAAAAAATCTGGATATAGTTCGTGATCAGTATGGCCGGACTCCTGTATATTGTGCTGCTGCAACTGGCAAATTAGATATAGTAAAATATTTTACAGAGCGTAGCCCGAATTGCAAGGCGGATAATATAGGTCGCACTCCCTTACATTATGCCTCTCAAGGTGGCCATTTAGACACAATAAAATATCTGATAGATGAAAAAAATCTGGATATAGTTCCTGATCAGTATGGCCGGACTCCTGTATATTGTGCTGCTGCAACTGGCAAATTAGATATAGTAAAATATTTTACAGAGCGTAGCCCGAATTGCAAGGCGGATAATATAGGTCGCACTCCCTTACACTATGCCTCTCAAGGTGGCCATTTAGACATAATAAAATATCTGATAGATGAAACAAATCTGGATATAGTTCCTGATCAGTTTGGCTGGACTCCTGTATATTGTGCTGCTGCAACTGGCAAATTAGACATAGTAAAATATTTTACAGAGCTTAGCCCGAATTGCGAGGTGGATAATATAGGTCGCACTCCCTTACACTATGCCTGCCAAGGTGGTCATTTAGATACAGCAAAATATCTGATAAATGAGAACAATTTTAATTTCTTAGTTTCTGATGAGGGTGGATGGACACCTTTATTTATAGCTGCTGCACAAGATAAATTAGACATAGTAAAATATCTAGTAGATGAGAAACGTGTCGATTGTACTAGTCCTAATGACAGTCAGTGGACAGCATTATATCTTGCTACGCTTAATCATGGTAAATTAGATATGGTGGATTATTTAGTGGATAAGGGGGCAAATATTAACATTATTACTGATAAAGGTAGATCTCCACTTTCAGGTGCTTGCTTTAGTGGGAAATTAGACATAGTAAAGTATCTTATTGAGGAAAGAGGTGCTAATGCTGATACCAAAGATGAAAATGGTCATACTATTCTATTTCCAGCTTTGGAACGTGGGCATCTAAATGTAACAAAATACCTTATAGAAGAGAGAAGAATGGGTCTTGATGATAAAGACATAGGAGGTAGGACTGTTCTTCATTTAGCCGTTCATGGTGGTAATTTGGATATTGTAAAGTACCTTGTAGAAGAAAAGGGTGTCAAACGATATATAAACGCTAGAAGGATTGATAATGGTTGGACGACTTTACATGAAGCTGTGTCTAAAGGTGAATTAGATATGGTGGAGTATTTAGTAGATAAGGGGGCAAATATTAACATTATTACTGATAAAGGTAGATCTCCACTTTTAGGTGCTAGCTTTAGTGGGAAATTAGACATAGTAAAATATTTTACAGAGCTTATCCCAAATTGCGAGGCTGCACTCCCTTACACTTTTTTTTGCGATCTCTTAGACTTTCCCTACCCAGGTGAGCATTTAGATACAGCAAAATATCTGATAAATGAGAACAATTTTAATTTCTTAGTTTCTGATGAGGGTGGATGGACACCTTTATTTATAGCTGCTGCACAAGGTAACTTAGACATAGTAAAATATCTAATAGATGAGAAACGTGTCGATTGTACTAGTCCTAATGACAGTCGGTGGACAGCATTATATCTTGCTACGCTTAATCAAGGTAAATTAGATATGGTGGAGTATTTAGTAGATAAGGGGGCAAATATTAACATTATTACTGATAAAGGTAGATCTCCACTTTCAGGTGCTTGCTTTAGTGGGAAATTAGACATAGTAAAGTATCTTATTGAGGAAAGAGGTGCTAATGCTGATACCAAAGATGAAAATGGTCATACTATTCTATTTCCAGCTTTGGGACGTGGGCATCTAAATGTAACAAAATACCTTATAGAAGAGAGAAGAATGGGTCTTGATGATAAAGACATAGGAGGTAGGACTGTTCTTCATTTAGCCGTTCATGGTGGTAATTTGGATATTGTAAAGTACCTTGTAGAAGAAAAGGGTGTCAAACGATATATAAACGCTAGAAGGATTGATAATGGTTGGACAACTTTACATGAAGCTGTGTCTAAAGGTAAATTAGATATGGTGGAGTATTTAGTAGATAAGGGGGCAAATATTAACATTATTACTGATGAAGGTAGATCTCCACTTTCAGGTGCTTGCTTTAGTGGGAAATTAGACATAGTAAAGTATCTTATTGAGGAAAGAGGTGCTAATGCTGATACCAAAGATAATATAGGTCGCACTCCCTTACACTATGCTTGCAAAGGTGGACATTTAGGTACAGCAAAATATCTGATAAAGGAGAACAATTTTAATTTCTTAGTTTCTGATGAGGGTGGATGGACACCTTTATTTATAGCTGCTGCACAAGGTAACTTAGACATAGTAAAATATCTAGTAGATGAGAAACGTGTCGATTGTACTAGTCCTAATGACAGTCGGTGGACAGCATTATATCTTGCTACGCTTAGTCATGGTAAATTAGATATGGTGGAGTATTTAGTGGATAAAGGGGCAAATATTAACATTATTACTGATAAAGGTAGAACTCCACTTTCAGGTGCTTGCTTTAGTGGGAAATTAGACATAGTAAAGTATCTTATTGAGGAAAGAGGTGCTAATGCTGATACCAAAGATGAAAATGGTCATACTATTCTATTTCCAGCCTTGGAACGTGGGCATCTAAATGTAACAAAATACCTTATAGAAGAGAGAAGAATGGGTCTTGATGATAAAGACATAGGAGGTAGGACTGTTCTTCATTTAGCCGTTCATGGTGGTAATTTGGATATTGTAAAGTACCTTGTAGAAGAAAAGGGTGTCAAACGATATATAAACGCTAGAACTGATGAAGGTAGATCTCCACTTTCACGTGCTTGCTTTAGTGGGAAATTAGACATAGTAAAGTATCTTATTGAGGAAAGAGGTGCTAATGCTGATACCAAAGATGAAAATGGTCATACTATTCTATTTCCAGCTTTGGAACGTGGGCATCTAAATGTAACAAAATACCTTATAGAAGAGAGAAGAATGGGTCTTGATGATAAAGACATAGGAGGTAGGACTGTTCTTCATTTAGCCGTTCATGGTGGTAATTTGGATATTGTAAAGTACCTTGTAGAAGACAAGGGTGTCAAACGATACATAAACGCTAGAAGGATTGATAATGGTTGGACGACTTTACATGAAGCTGTGTCTAAGGGATATTCAGCAATAACAGAATTTCTTATTGGCAAAGGAGCTACAAATACCGGGGATAAATGGGGTGACACCCCTTTACACAAAGCTACTATGAGAGGGTATATAGATTTAGTAAAGTTACTTATCAGTAAATCTCCAAACTTGCTTAATCGCAAAAACAACAGTGGCTTAACACCTTTGCATTGTGCTACTAGAAGTGATCACTTGGAAATAGTAAGATTTCTTCTAGAAAATGGAGCTAACCCTAATCTTCGTGACAAAAGAGGCTTAACTCCTCTGCAGTATGCAAAAAAAAAAATGTATTAAAGAAATGTTTGATGAAGCCCTACGGGGAACACCTAGTACTGTAAAAAGTATAAATGGTGCAGGTCCAAGTTAGCGTTTTGGAACATTCCCTTAAATGCTCTTTATGTATCAAAAAGGCATTGAACAAGATAAGCAAAAAAAAATCACTTTCGGTAAACAGAGTCTCTGAAGACAGAGTCAAAAAAGAAATTTCCTTGACATTGCTAAAATGAATAGCTGTAAATCAGCTTAGAAAATAGACTTCTTAATGTGTATGTACTGGTAAGAACCGGAGATTCAGAAATAGCAGCTTGAAGTCACAGGCCCGGTGTCCTTTGGAGTTTACCAGCAATGGATGGGGGTCTGGGAGCATGAAATTTATTTTCAAGCATTTTTTGACTTGAGTAGAAATTGAAATATTTCACTTGTGTAGAATAGAAATTTTCTAGCACTTGGAGAAAGAAATAAATTCTTAGGGAGGGTAAGGGTAATGCTTCTCCTTAAGACTTTCTGGTCAAATTTACAAGATTAAAGGAAATAAATTGATTTCTAGGCGTTTGGTTTTGTTTTATTATCTTTCCTTTTTTTACCCATGGCTCGTGTTACTTAAATTCTTTGAATATCTATCTGTCTGTATACCTATCTAATATGTTTGCGATACTATGTGAGTTAGTTTTATTCTATTATATGCCTTATTGTGTGTGTTTTTCTTTTATTTACTTGTTATTATATGGTTATTGTTGTTTACCATGTTTTGTTAATGTTATATGTGTTCTTATTATCAGTTATGAATTTATGCGTCAATGTGTTGTTTTCTCTTTATTTTTTTATTTTTTTTGCCATGGCCCAAAGAGGCTTTTGTTTTGAAATAAATATCGATCTATCTATCTATATTTGTTAAGTTTGATTCTTATTAATAAACTGAACATAACTCATCCATCAGTGGATAACGGTGCTTTGCCTGCAGGAATATGCTGTATAATATAATCCTGGGCATGAAGATTGCAGCAAATAACGATACCCTGTCCATTGGTTACCGGCACTAACCTTTCACCAATGTTTGATATTTCTTTTAACAATATTTCCTGGTCTTTTATGATAGTAGATTTCTTTATATATATATATATATATATATATATATATATATATATATATATATATATATATATATATATATATATATATATATATATATATATATATATATATATATATATATATATATATATATATATATATATATATATATATATATATATATATGGACCATGGACCATGTTATGATCCATGTAAAGGCAGTAAACAGGAAAGAAAATGATTATGTTGTTATCTTAGATGCAATAGTTTTTCGCTCACATGAGCGCAATATATTATTAGCTGTATTAAGCTTAACAATATAGTGACAATATAGTTGAATCTCTCTTCCACTAGATTCAATCATAATGGTTGAGTAAATTTCTTGAGCAATTAAACTCACAAAAAGGGACATCAAACAATTCATGGTAACTAACTATAAGTAGGTGCGACTCAGCTCAATAATCACCGAAGCTCTAAAAGATAGAATTTTAACATAAAATAATTGTTTCTTTATTTTGATTCTAAAAATATAAAGTTTATCATTTTACCCATGAAATGTTAAGAGCCAAATAAAATTTCCAAAATTTTTAAAAGGGAAGGAAACCCCCCCCCCAAAAAAAACTTTAAGTGATCACACTATCAGATTCAGTATATCTGAGATAATTGAGATACCCATTTGATTCAGCATAGTTTAAAGGCCCAATACCTATGTCTTTCGGTACGATATGACCGCAATTTCCCCTGGGTAAAGGGCTGTAAGTTAGGCTGTTTGTCCATTGTTCACATATAGTATTTGTAATTTTAAAATTAACGGAAATGTTTCGGGGGGATGCACCACGGGGAGAATTACCCTTAGAGAGGAAAGTCCCTGTAATGAATTTTTCAAGGCAAGTTTTACACGGGAGGGGGCGAATTTCCTAGCATGATTTGACAAACGGTCAGAAATTGGGTAAAAAAGTGCTTTCTAACTGAAAGTAAGAAGCAACACTAAAACTGAAAGCGAACAGCAATTATTTCAAACATAAATAAAAGTTCAAATAGTGATAAAATCCTTTTAATCGACAATTTGTTAAAAAAAAAAACTAGATATTTCGGTCACATACGCAGTAATCGTCATCAGTAGTTATACATACTGCTACGAAATACATATACAAACGAAGTTATCTATTACAAACCAAAAATAGGACAACCGATAAAGGATGTTGATAAAGTATTTATTCACTCTGATATTTACATTTTGTCAATTTTATTCGATATATTTGACAAAGGATGTTGATGGAAGCGAATTCAATCGAAAAAGAATGTTAATAAGAATTTGTTCAATTTTTTTTTCATAATTTCCTGAATTAAATTTCTGTATTGTGTATCCAAGAGGTGAATTCAAGAAAGAGTTTGTTACTTACTTACTTACAATTTTTTCATAATGACATATCCAACAACGGATGTTGATAAAGAATTTATTCATTCTGATACTTAGATTTTGTCAATGTTATCCAATGTGTCTGACAATAGATGTATGCAAATTCCTTTTCTTACATCTTCGATGCTTTAATAGACATTCTAAACGTTTGATATGCTAGCTTACTCTAAAAATAATGAACACATAACAATGTAATGCATAATATATTTTTAATGAAATAATGCTTTGTAGAAAATTAATACAAAAATATGTTATGGTACATTATTAATATCAATGATCAACTTTGCACAATTTGAATCTGTTCCATAAAATAGTTCACCATGTTCTCTCTTGATATTGTAGCTATTGTCTTCTCTTAGTTCGTAATCAGTAGAATAATCATTATTCCATTTTGAGTCATACACAATTTTTACTGGTGTGTCATCGACAGGCTCAATATACTTTTCGTCTTTGGTATTATTTGGTTCATTGACTGTTTGATCAATGGCAATAACGTTTGCTTGTACTTTGTTTTTCATCGATTCATCTTTATATTCCATAGTTATATTTTCTGCCAATGCCCTTTTTATTTTTCTGGCAATTTCACTGTCTATTATCACATTATTTTTAAACAGGTAAAAGTTTCGACACGTAGACAAGATATGGTTTATGATATTAGCAGATGAGTAGGCCTTTCTTTTTTTGACCTTCCGTTGAATGCTAATACTCGAAAGGTGACGATAGGATGTATCAGTAGGTAATGTGTTACCTGCAACAGTAGCAAGGAGTTGTCCTCTATCATCAACGATTATTTTATGTTGGTGTTCTCTTTGAGTGCAATCATCACTGGAGATCTCAATCTTGCATATCCACCAACATAAGAGTTGAATTTTTTCGGTACTCCAAAGAAATTTAATTCCTTACTGTCTTGACAATGCATGCATACATTTTCAATAGTGCTACCATTTATACTTGTTTCATAGTTTAAATACTTCTCCTTGTCGGCGTTCAATGCTACAATAACATTGTCATGTAAACACACTTTATTAAAATGCTCCATCTTCACTTTTTTAAAGATACGACTTATGTGTTTATCGTTCCACTGTGTAAGAAATACTGATTTAATGCATGCAATTAACCAGGCAGTGTCGATAACCCGCCATAAAGTACCAATGGGAAAGCCGCATCATGTCACTGAGCAAGCATAGAGTACAATTGTTAGAGCCATAAGCATATTTCATGTCATTTTAAGATACGTAAAAAAAAGTTGAATAATTTCGATCCAAAAAAAAAATTCCAATAAAAAAGTGCTATTACAAACATTATTTTTCTAATAGTAAAGGTCATGACTAACAAATCCATGCCATTCTCATTTTGAGTTTGGAAAATGTTAAATGTGATTTTTTAATGTTTTAAGTATGTTTCATCTCATTCGAAGACATGTAAAAAAAAGTTGAAAAAATATAACATGTTAAAAAATAATAAAAAGAAATTTAAAAAAAACAAAAAAAAAAAAAAAAAATGGGGGGCGGGGGCCAAAAAGTTGGAGGGGAGGGGGTGCCCTTCGAGTTTGGGGATAGGGGACCTTTGGGGGGTTGAGGTCTCTGGTGGTTATGGTCGTTGGTGCTTATGATCCTTGATGGTTCATACTCACATACACCTTACTACTTGATTTGCAAGGATTTCTATGGTTTGTTCCAAATTTCTTTATTAAAATTCTTTTCTTGCCATCTACTTCTCTTTTAGTATCAACTTTTTAGTATACTATAACGTTAGACCCCATTTTAAATTGACAACACTGTTCAAACACCACTTGTGTATTATACAGAACACATCGGAGAGGTAAAGCTAGGTCAACTCACAATGTCATTCTATCATCATTAATCATTTTTATAGATTTATGTTGTCTCAAATTTATAACAAATTGCCTGAGCTAACAACCCCGAGGGGTTACCTTAACTGATAATCAGTTTAACCCTTTTTTCTCCACCTTCATACAATCCAATTCGCAAATGCTATCTAGCTCTGTTTTTTCCCTATTATTCAATTAATATCGTTCGTATAGTCCAATTCGCGAATCTCTTACCCCTTTATTGCAAATAGAATTAGCTTTTACTCAAAATGATATAAATCCATATGCCAATCAATCAGTTCTGAGTTTAGCATCCTATTCTTTAATTAGCAGCGACGCATTAATAACAAACTACTCTCGAGTTAAGGCAATTGTCCGAAAAATCAGAAACCAGTCTGATAGCACATACTTCAAAGAAATGGAACATGTGTGAGAGGATACTCACTCTCCTTGAAAAGGTGTAGAGCATCAAGCAAATAGTATGGTCCTAGGGCCTCAAGCAAATAGCATGGTAATTCTTAGGGCCTCAAGCAAAATGGTACCTACTGCTCTACTTGCAATATGCAAAATATTGCAATATACACAGTTCTTCATATGTTGACAAAAAAAGTATGGTCCTTATGAAATGAGTGTAAATCATTTCAAATGCAGTTTCCCAATCACTATTTCTTACATCATTCTTAGTCAAGAATTTTATGTTCAAGTTGAATAGAATTATAGAACGCATTCACTACTATACAGCTTCAGCCTTCGGTTGGATTTTGAAATTGGCAACCGACAGATTGTTTCTACAGCTGAATTGTAAGTTTGCAGATTTTTTTTCTTACTTTTTTTAGATAAGATTCTCTTAATGTTTAATTCTCAATTGTTGAACGCCTGATAGAAAATACAAGATTTATTCATAATCATTTTTACCCCCCCCCCCCCCCCCCAAAAAAAAATTAAACCTTCTATTGAAAAAAAATTTAGCTATAGACTAAGCTATGTACCAGGTTGGGGAATTAAAGATTGAACCGGAAGTTACCCCGAAAATATGATTCAAAAATAAATTGTAAATTATTGCCTATACCTCGATTATGCGGATGATGTTGGCCTCCTGTCAGACCCCGTAGAAGCTCAAAGCATGCTTGACAACGTGGTGGCCTGGGCAGACCTGATCGGCTTGAAAGCCAGCACAGAAAAAACAAAATTCATGGCTAGTAACCACGACACAGGAACATTCACACTAACTGCCAATCAAGTTCAGCTGGAAAAAGTCAACCGTTTCACATACCTAGGCTCCCAGATATGTACTGACGGATCTTCCGACGATGATATCCAACAGAGAATACAGAAAGTGCAAACAGTCTTTCCCTTCCTTCGGAAACCCTTATGGAATCGCCGCGAAGTCAGTGTCCGAACGAAAGTTTGAATCTACATGGCACTAGTCCGCACCGTTCTCCTTTACGGATACGAAACGTGGTCGGTAAAACTACAGCATGAGAATACATTGAAGGTGTTTAAGCATACCTGTCTGCGAGGAATTCTCAGAATACAGCTACGGGACCGTATCTCCAACGCGGATCTACGTCGAATGTGCAATATTCAGAGAGATGTTGCGCTCACTATTAAAGAACGCCGTTTGAAATGGTTGGGCCATGTATTATGGAAGCCGCCAGAGTACCTGCCTCGCCAAATACTTCTAGTCGAGCCAATTAGCTCCTGGAAGAGACGCCAAGCAGGACAGAGGAAGAACTGGTGGAACCTGGCTAAGTCAGACCTTGAACCTATCGGGGGTTTCAGAAAGTTCGGACACAGATGGTCAACTCAGTGGCTCGCTTTTGCAGAGCAGCTGGCAGAAGATCGCTCAACATGGTATAGAAGGTCTCCAAGATCATTGATGCCGGGCGAGGTGAAAACACCTGATTCCCGCCTCAAGTACAAGTACAAGTATAGGGGGAGGATAGGGGCTATCATTTTTAAATGATAATACCTCCTTTTTTTACTGAAAGCAGGGATGCCAAAAAGATAATTATTTATTTCATTTAAAGTGGAGACAGAAGAAAATGATATCAAATTCCCTGGAAAACCATTGTAATACTTTGATAGACCCAGGGTCCCCCATTAGGACTTGTTCATTGTTTTTGGTATTTCGCGATTTTTCATAGGATGCTGGCCTAATTTGGCTTTTGTGTGTGCTCCCTTTTTATCAGATTCTTTGGATCTTATTGAATGCCACGGCGAATCTATGACTCAGTTTTCCAATAATTTGATGTATATCTGAATAACTTCAACATTTTTGTTGTTGTCTTTGTACCCCTTTACTCATTCCCTCAATTTTGTTTCAAGGAGCAATAAGCTGTTTAACGTTATTTTGCGTTTTTGTTTGAACCATATAGTGACCTAGTTAATTATTAATTAAATTATTTTTCTAATGAAAGCTGAGACGGTATCCTATCAAGGTGGTATCCAGAGGGAGGGTGGAAGTAGGGAGGTATTACATTTAAATGATAATATCTCGAAATTTTTTTATTGAAAGCAGGGATCCCAAAAAGTTATTTTTTTTTAATTTAAAGCGGAGACGGCATCATATCAAGGTGATATCCAGAGGAAGGGGTAGTGAGCTATCATATTTAAATGATAATACCTCGATTTTTTTTTTTTTTTGAAAGCAGGGTGCCAATAAATTAATTTTTTTTTATTTAATGCAGAGACGGTATCCTGTCAAGATGGTATCCAGAGGGGGGGCATAGGGAGTTATTATATTTAAGTGATAGTACCTTCATTTTTTTTTATTGAAAGCAGGGATGCCAAAAGTAGAATAGGAACTACCATTTTGCCAAGGCCCCCGTACAAACAGGTTTTTCTGGTAATTCTATTCTATAGGAGCATTACACTCTTTCTTTACCAGGGGATTTACGCAATTTCAAAGTTCAATGTCTTTTTTTAGTGATAAACCAAAACCCGCATGTCTTGTTTCGTTGTTATGCAATTATTTTTGTCTATATTCAGGTTTCAAAATATATTGTTCAACAGTTCTGAATAGTTTATTCAACTTAACACTACAGACATTTTTTGTAAACATTTACATAAAAAATGGATAATTCTAAGCAATTTCTGGTGAGTAAAAATTTTCTCATTATTATAATAAAAAGAAATTGTCTTGTCATTAAGTTAAGGAAGAAATTCTTTCCTTACACTGTTTGGTTACCTCTTTTAAAAAGTTTTGACTACTTAAGACTGACACTGGAACTAAGGGGACTTATGCACTTAGAAGCCTATTGTTTAGGAGCTAAAACCTCTTATAGACTGAAATTTAAGGTGCGATTTTTTATCAAGATGAATGTGCCTTTTTAGAGATGTTTTTGAAAAAAGTGCTTAGCTTTCGATCGGTAATTTGGGATTAGAATAAAATGTCGATTCTTTTAATGTATTAATTGTTACAAAAGCTTCCTTTTTATCAAGATCAGCGGCTTTTTTTTTAGGGATGTTTTTTAAAATACTTCCAGGCCAGTCTGCATTTAAGATGCGATTTTTATAAAGATCAGTTAACCTTTTTAGGGATGTTTTTGAAAAAGTGCTTAGCTCTCGATCGGTAATTTGGGGTTAGAATAAAATGTTAATTCTTTTAATATATTAATTGTTACAAAAGCTTCCCTTTTAGAGTTTCGGTTTGTTCCTTACTTATAGTTCGCTACCATGTACTGCTGGAAAATGTATTTCAGTGATATTTTTAGATCATAGTAGCCTAATGATGCTTTTAGTCTTTAGAAGAAGAAGAACCAAAACAATTTAGAATCTATTATGACTTCTTTCGTCTTCGATAAGTGCGTGGATAAAAATTCTAATTGGCATTTTTTTTTGTTTTTAATTCACAAAATGGTTGGTTTAAGTTTTCTTTTACAAGATACTCAGACAGGAAGGATGGGGTACATAGATAGGGAGTAGGGCTCGCCTAATGATGCTTTTAGTCATAAGAAGAAGAACCAAAACAATTTAGAATCTATGCTGCTTACCTTAGTTTAAGAGCTGAAAATCATTCTAAAAAAAATCTAAATTTGTAACAATGAGTATTTTATTTTGATAATAAAGGAAAATATAAATATTTATTTAATTGAAAAAAAAATGTTTTACACTACTTTAAATGCCTAACATAAACTGAATTATTTTCCAAACCCAAAATGCATTTTTTTTTCATGCTAAATTTTTGTCTTTTTTTTAAAGGAAGAAGATACGTGCTATAATACCCCTCTTGAAAAGAAAGCAAGACGGAGCGAACCTGCATTAATGCAAGCCACAAGACCATCAATTATCAAATTCGCTGGTAGAATTACACATGACCTGGACCAGCCAATGGCCGCGAGTCTTTTAATGGCAGGGTCCTCTGACCCCAGTGTTAGCTCCATACAAGTTGGAAGGAAGTTGAAGAGAGAATAGACTGCTTCATATAATGCCTCAGCTCAGCCTACTGAAGATTGTGAGCTTGACACCCTTCAAGTTTTGCCAAGGAGTTCAGATATAGAAGCCCAGTCAGAATTTGTAAGTATATACATATTTTTTTTTCTATCCCTATTTTCAAAAATAAGGTAAATTTTCTCAGGCGCATAGCTTTTGATGAGTAAAAACTTAAAATTTGTTTCTAAACTATTTCATTTTCTTTCATTAACCAAATTAGCAGTATATAAAGGAACGCTTATCATGCATTTCTATAACAAAAAAAAAACCTTACTTTTTAACTTCTAACCAATATTAATTTTATTTAAAAATTTCAAATATTCCTTTTAAACAAAAACTAACTTTTTGAAAAAAAAAAAAAAACGATTTGCTATTTCACAGTTGACAAGCACTCTTAAACTGGTATTTTTGCGCTAAGCCATTTGCACGCATCCACTCCTTATTAGATCTCCCATCGCTTTTTAATCCGCTTTGAATTCTAAGTGGGCTTCTTGCAAAGTGGATATGTATTTGCGATAAGAAGGGTTTTTTGATAATGTCAAAAGAAGTCTTCACATCGATGTCAAGAAACATTATTTGGGCGAACCCCGTTTTGGTCATTTCATTGAAACACTTAGGTGTTTTTGAGAAAGCATTTGAGGCTGTTCTATTTGAAAAGTGCTTATACTTTCGAGACCCTCAACTCAAAAGGGTATCGATCCTCCTACCTCGAAGGAAGCCCCCGGTGCCCACGGGGCCTCCCCGGGGGAGGGAGGGTAACTTTTTAGTAAAAAAAGAGAAGAAAAGTGTGTTATAATTGTGATAAAACTTTCGTCAAAAAAAACAAACTTAATCCATTCATTTTCTAGTTTCAGGGGGAAGCTGTGAAAACTTCTGCCTTCCCTGGTCCGGGACTTCAAAGTATCATGGGTAATTGCCCCCTCTCGCCAGATGTTAGTGAAGGTACGTTATTTGATATCCCCCTGGATTTTCAATTTACAGCTGAAGAAATGGACAGTCTTATTCAAATTGTTGGCCCTAATTTTTCCGGGGACGTTTTTAACGATAACTTTACAATTAGTAAATTGAGTCCTGAACAAACAGGGTCGGGACATGAAAATAGTGCAATGTCCCCGGAATTGCCTGATTTTTATCTGTTAGAATCTGCTCTAAGCCATTTGCAAACATACAGGGTAGATTTTAGCTCCCATGAGGAAAACGCTGGCATTATTTTAACTGACCCTGTGAAAGTTCTCCATAGCTATATTGACAGAATTCGAGCGCAAATTGAGATTCAGATCCAGAAATAGGGAGGTCGAGAGGGAATTAAAGCATCAGTGAATCAAAAAGTTTATTTACAAAAGGGAACATCCGGGGACATTTTTTATTTTCATTTCTCGACAGGCAACCAGACTTTCTACCCAGGTCTAAACGATTTTGAAGACAACTTTTTCAACTGGGTGAATAAAGTAATTTCAACTTTGGAAACATCTAGTGAGAGGGGTAGAGGGTTCAACATTCTATATATTGAACGTATGGATCTGAATCTCAGTATATTTAAAAAAACTTTTTTTTAAGGGGAGGGAGGGATAAAAGAATAAAATACCACCCAGATTTGTCGACTACAGGAGGAGTTCAGGGTTTCAATTTTGACACTGGACTGCAATGTTTTAAGTTCGCATTTTTAGCAGCAGCCCATACGACATTATATAATGAATCATCAATGAAAAATCTCGACAGACTTGCACGTAACGGTGGGAAAAATTTCCATAAATTAAATTTTGTCTTTTTAGAGGGAAAGTATCCGGTGTACTTAAAATAAATAATCATATTCTAGAAAGCAACTGAAAATCTTGGGGTTGGGTTGGCTGTTGTCAAGTAAGACACTGAATTTGTAGATGGGGGGAAAAACCAAATAAAAAAGGGGTTTTGTACTCAGTGAGGACACCGATGGTGGAAAATGTTAAAAACTGGGTATGGATTATTTACCAACCTCCCAAAGATGTAAATTCTTGTGGTCATTTTTCCCCGTCACAGCAATAAGTCGACTCCTATCTCAAGGTGTGCAGAAAGGTGAACGTTTCTATTGACCCATGAGCCTTTCCCCATTTACATCTGAGCGAACATTCTCAGATCACATGGGGCATTGCAAACTTCATGGAAATCAAAGAATAGAACTGCCGGCAGAAGGCAAAGACACTTTACAGTTAAAAAATTTTCAAAATTCTCTTCTGCAATCTGAAAAAGCGTCTTTGGATTGTGAAACAAGACTGGTTGAGGTATCGGACCCATCAAGGCCAAATATAGTCAAGGAACACAAACTAGTTGCGTGTTCCTATGCGCACGCCCGTCGCGACGCCAACAATAAAATGCAATTGGAAGAGTTTTTTTTAACTATGGACGAGGAGGGCAGTATGGAAAAGCTATTGGTTTCTTTAATAAAAACGGCAAACAGAGCAATTTCACGATTACGTCATACCAATTATCCAATGACATTGTCGGATAAAGAGCAACTGGCGCTGGAAAAGGAAACAATTTGCTGGGTGTGTAGGAGTACCCTTGCCCCAAAAGACGAGGTGCAGGACCAAAATCACCTTATTGACCCCAATTCAACGGGAAAAAGTAACTTTCGTGGGTGGGCTCACAACTTGTGTAATTTAAAAATTAAACAACAACTTTTTCTACCGGTTTTTAAACATAAATCTAACTATGATCTGAAGTATGTGCTACCTGCATTGGCACATCTTCAAAGAAATGGAACAATAGATGATGCATGGTTGATAGACAGCTTTACGTACAAAATCATGCCTAAATCCTCAGAAAAATTGCTTTATTTAGCATTAATGGGGAAACTTATTCAAGCCGATGTGGATTGTATGAAAAAAAGTCATTTTTGAGATTCCTGGAGCTGTTCCCCTAAATCATTGTGCGCATTAATTAAGTCGAAGAAAAACGAGGACGACTGCAATGCTTTTCCCCTTCTCAAGCAACAATTTCCAAATGATTTATATGATTTATTGACGGTCAAGGACATATATCCTTATGACCAGTATTGTTCCATGTTAAGAGTCTCTGAGGAGACTATTCCCCGTATTGAATCGTTTTATGACAGTCTTCATGATCGTAGTTGCACCCCCGAGGAATACAGTTTCGCTAAAAAAGTTTGGGCAGAGGGAGGGTGTAAAAATGGCTTTGACTATTGCAAGCTGTATTCGTCGAGTGACGTGTTAACCCTGTTAGACATTATGTGTAAAAATACGGATAAAATCTATGAGGGATTTACTATTGATATATGGTTTTAATTGTCTGCTAATCATAGATGGCAGTAAATCCTCTCGAACCTGATTTGGGAAAAAATTATTCTGCTTCATTCACTTGCTAAGCCTTTGGACATAGCGAGTTACCGTAGGGGGGGTTTTGTTTTTAATGGGGAACTTCAATAGGACACTGATTAAAAATGAGAGAAGCCAGCGAAAAGATCAAATGCAGTGGATCTCGAAATTACTTCTCTCTACCCCGCGGGAATGTCCCATTATGCACTACCTTGCGGCGACTATAAATGGCTCAATGACCCTCAAGCTCCCCATTTCCCCGACATTGACAGTGTTGAGGAGAGTAGACCGGTTGGATGTTTTTGTTAAATTGAAGGAGAGATACCAGTCGAGCTTCACGATTCAGTAAAGGATTTTATTTTTCCGTGCATTAATAGACCTGTGACTAGGGACTCTTTGAGCCCTCGCATTAGGCTTTTAGTTGAGGTGGACGGATTGCATTGGACACCTTCAAAACAAAAACTTATTGCTGACCTTCTGCCGAAAAAAAACATAGTTGTACATCAAGTATCTTTAAAATAGATGTGTAAAAATTGTTTAAACGTCAAAAAGGTTCGCAGAGCACTCGAGTTTAGTTAAAAACCTTATCTAAAAACGTTTGTTGACACTTTTGTCAGCAAACGTTCTGCAGCACAGACGAAAGCCGAAAAAGAAATTTATAAACTCATTTTGAATTCGGCTTTCGGCAAAATGTGTGAGAGTGTTCGCAATAGGAATCGTTGTGACGTTGTGACCGATCCAGAACAATGTGCTCGAATTATTGCCGATCCGAATTACACTTCCTTTACAATCATTGGGCCAGACATGGTACTTTTGAATAGGAAAAAAAGACGCATTGTCTTGAATAAAAATATTGCTGCAGGCAGTGCTATCCTGGAGATCTCAAAAAAGCTCATGTTGGAATTCTACTACAATGTGGCTAGGGTACAGTGGCCGGAAAAGGGGCAAGTAGAGGTCTGCTACGGTGACACGGATTCTCTACTGCTCAAAGTAAAAACATCAAATCTAATTGATGATTTGGCACTCGGTTAATTTATCAGTTCACTTTGAGATTACCCAAATGCGAATGTGGATCATGAAGCTGATAGTGTGACCCAGCGGGCGCCCACACAGATTTTATAGTTTTCATAAGAACTGGAACAAGCCCTGAGTTCTCATGGGCTATTTTTAGGCCTGCAGGGGTACTTTTTAAGGTCATACGACGAGAAACACACGACACATTTTAAAGGAGTACTTCTATGCTCTGTGAACAAGAACTTCAACATGAACATTTATAGGAATTGTATTGTTGAAAATGCAATTCCACGAGCCAAATTGTTGGCAATTCGTTCATTGAACTACAGGAACTATACTGTAAATGTAGAAAAAATAGCCATGAGTACCATTTCCGACAAGGTCTATGTTTGTCAAGATGGTGTGACTACCCTCCCCCTTGGACACTATTTAACTTCAGACCGGATCGAATGTATTGCCCACAGAGAAAGTCTCGGTTTAAATAAAGTCCTGTAAATTATTTCCTAAAAACCTTTGGGGGGGGCCTCGCGGCCTTTGGCGGGGGGGGGCCTCGCGGCCCGGGGGGGGGGGGGAGGCGGCCACCGCCAGCGCGGGGGGCGCACCGTCACCAAAGTTATCTTTTTTTTTGGACTTAGAGCAGATTTTTTTTCAAGTGCCGTCTCTCTCTAATTTAATGTTTTTTTTCTCTATAAATAAACAAAGAAAAAAAAAATGTTTTTTCTCTCTGTACCTATGTAAATGCTGTATTTTTTTATTATAAATAAATTTTAAAAAGTGTATTTTTTCAAATGCTCTCTCTCTAATTTAATGTTTTTTCTCTCTATAAACAAACAAAAAAAGTGTTTTTTATCTCTGTGCACCCATTTAAATGTTGTTGTATTTTTTATTATTAATAAATTTAAAAAGTGTATTTTTTTTCAATGTATTGTTACTTTTTTATGTGCAAATAATAAAAGAAAAAATATGATTACTTAATCGTCTTTGTCTTTGTCTTTTTCTTCTTAAAGAACAGAGTAGTAGTAGTAGTAGGGAAAAATTATTTAGTCATTAGACAATTAGGGTCTATAGTTAGTTGTCCAGTTGAACTATTGAAAGGAACATGTATCAATTTAAGACACCATTCAGATCATTTCTGTGTGGGCCTTCAATGTCGGGGAAAAAAACACTCTTAACTAAAATAATTAAAAATTGTGATAAAATGTTTGCGGAAAAGCCTAAATAAATCTACTATTGCTATAGTATTTGGCAGGAGTCATGCAATAAAATAAAAGCAATTGCTGCCACCACCATGGGATCGATGCAGATACAGTTCATAGAGGGACTGTATTTTTTCAACATTATTGAACCAGACTCTTGGCTGATCATTGACGATCTGGCTGAATATATTGAACAATGGTCTCAGCAAATGCTGCACTTGTTCACTGTTCGCTCTCATCATGAACAGATTTCCGTTACTCTGGTTCTACACAATCTCTTTCATCAGAGTAAATGTATGCGAACACTTGCTTTGAACTGTACCTACTATATCATCTACAGAGTTGTTCGTGATTCTAGCTCGCTAATAACCCTCAATAAACAAATCTATCCAGTTACCCCTAAATTTCTGCTTTCAGCAAACAATCAGGCAAATAATAAACCCCACGGTAATATTCTGCTGGATCTTAATCAAAATACAACCAAGGATTTGCGTGTAGTCACAGATATTTTCGACAATGAAATTACAGTATATCTCCCGGTGAACACTAAAAAGACCTATTAGTCGCTATCATGACACTGAAGAAACTACATGAAAATAGACATTTGTTTTCAGTTCTAAGCACTTCAAAACCTCAGCTTAGAAAAGCAATACTCAAACACGGTATTGACAATGATTTCATTAATATAATATCTGAACTTTGTTTAAATTTGACCGAGGGTAATGTTCAACTACCAGAAGTAGTTAAGCAACAGGCAAAGCAACATCGTTCCATTGTACGAACAATGGCCTCTAAAAAGAAAGGAAAGAATTTTAAAAGGAAACTACTTCTTCAGGTGGGCGTTAGCTTTTCACACTTTTACTGCCAATAAGTGCAGGATTTGTAAATAATTTTCTCTAGATGGCAAAACGCTATAAATTGACTCCGATAGAACTTGCTCTCTCATCCGTCGAACACTTTGAGGACAATCTGAGTAAATTCCTCGACAATGAAACTATTGATGATGATAAAAAACTGATTTTACTTCAAGATGCACTTCGTCGAGTGGACAAACACTATCGATCAAAGCCCACTGCTGCTGCTGATTCCAAAAAAGAATCATCTTCTCAAGAGTCTGCTGCTGGAACACAATTAAAGACGGAGTATTTGTTTTAATTTTTATTTAAAATTGGAAATCTATTGCCCCACTCTTTTCTTGAACAAATTAAACGACTCCTAATCTATCTCTTGGAAAGTGATCAATTTCAAGTTGAGAGCAATGGGGAAAGGATTATAATTCAAGGCAAGAGCTATAATCTACTTGATTTAATGTATGACATGGTTACGAATCGTAAAGGACTATTATCATTTGACACTCGTCTATACAACTTTCTAAATACATTAAACTTCCACAAAATTCTTATTTTCAATAGAGAAATTATAAAAAAATTAAATGAAAAAGCATCATCATCATCATCAACATTGAAAGAATATCTTGAAGAAGAAGAAGAAGAAGATTTTAAATCGATTGTTTAAAATACTAGCACAACCTTGATAGCTAGACAGAAGCGAAGACGTATCACGTTAATGTCCCCACCACCAGCACCCGCCCGTCTACAAAAGAGTAGCGGACATTACATAACGTTTTTACGTTCAAAATGGTTGAAGTTCTGAAAGGTGTTTATGAAAATATTGGCGAGGCGGGGAGTTTAAGTTCCCCCACAACTCTTTCCAAAGTCACGGGGGTTCGCACTAAAAGTGTACAAGACTATCTACAAAATGAACCAAGTTACACTTTGCATAGAATTCATATACTTCGTGCCAATCAATATCGAAAAACAAAAGCCTTTTACCCACTGCACATAATGCAAGCAGATCTTCTCACTCTAGATGAGCTTCAAAGACGTTAGACTATACCGTACAAGTATATTCCACTTTTAATCAGTTCTTTTATTCGCTTTTCACCTGCAATTACATTGTCATCAAAGAGGGGTGTTGAAGTTGCTCAGGCCATTGAAAGTATTCTCGAAAAGGATTCATATAAAAAAATTCAAACGGATCACGGTAGTGAATTTGTTAGTCCTCATGTTGCAAAAGTACTAGAGAAATATAGTACACTGCTCTATCATAGTCACAGTCCTATAAAGGCTGCATTGGCCGAACGATTGATAAGAACTATTCGACTTTTAATTTCATGATATTGTACATTGAAAAATACGCCGGCTTTTATTCATGATCTAGATAAAATCATGTTGATTTATAATCAACGACCTCATCGCTAATTGTCCAACTCTACACCAACGGAAGATCACCATTCGGATCATAATACAATTGACACCTTTCTTAAACAATATTCCAATGAATCAAAAGTCAATATGAAGAAAAATAAATTCAATGTTGGTGACACTGTTCGAATTAATAGAACAACTAATGTTTTTGAAAAGGGAACTTACTTGTGGTCCACCTAACTTTTTAAAGTGGCAAAAATCCTAGACACTAAACAAATAACTTATAGCCTTCTTTATAAAAAAGATGAAGAGATTCTAGGTGGATCTTATGACTATCAATTTCAAAAAGTTAAAAAGGCTAGTGAAATCTCTCAAATTGAAAAGATATTAAAGACACGTACTCGCAGGGGCAAGAAACGGTTACTTGTTCGCTGGCTAGGATACAACTCGGATTTTGATTCTTGGGTCAGTGCTGAAGATATTGACAATGCCCAATGATTTCTATGTAACTTTCATGTCCAACGTTTCCGATCCTCTACAATGACTTGAATACGACAAGTGATTTTTGTACAAAACTCTCCCCCACTATCAAATTTGACGGTGCATATAAAGTGGCTCTTGTCGATTGTATTCTCAAAAATACCTATGACATCCTGAGAAAGGATCATAAATATGATATAAAAATTAGACCGTTTGAATTCGGTGATGAAGGTGCAATGGCAACTTTTGACTCTAATGAGTACCCTATTGCTAACATCCCCTACAGGGAATACAATAACATGCATGAACTGTGTCGAGTTTTCAACAAAAAAATGCAAGTCGAAAAAAAGGTGGTTTCACTTTTAATTACTCGACAGAACAAAGGAAAATTTATATTACCAATCCATATGAGAATGAAAGAATTTTCTCAATGAGAATTTACGTGAGGTTCTTGGTTTTAAAAAAAGTATTATTAAGAATGAAAATTCCAGTGGTAGTGACCGTGTTTTATATGAAGACTATGCACCCAAATTCTCCATAGACGTATGCATATTTCTCTACGCTTCATCTGTGGAAACATCTCGGGTTGGTAATTCAAATGTTCCCCTCCTACGAGTTCTGGAACGAAAAACCAATCAAGAACATGTTCACCACTACAATATAAAGCATCTTCAGTATATTCCCGTAAACACTTCCTATTTGGAACTCTGTCAGTTAACACTAAGAACTTAATTAGGTGATCAAATAGCAATTTCAAAAGGCTTAGCATTTATTAAATCTCATTTTCGACCCATTGTCAACGACAACGACGGTACAATAACCTAAACAATGAACAATAGAATAACTTCATGTGTCTGTCCCGATATTGACTGTTATGTTGGTGCTTTGAGTCCATGTCAAATAGGCAATGGATTGGACTACTACAAGGGGCGTTCTACAATGTCTGGCTATGGTGTTGGTAGCTGGTTTGCTAGGCTATTTCGTTCTGCACTACCCCTTGCCAGAAAATATCTTGTACCTGCTGCATCAAATTTTGCTGCCTCCAGACTACAGGACTGGGGTTCGGGCAAGAATTTCAAGGAGAGTGTTAAGGAAAATATTAGATCTTCAGCAATAGCCGTTGGTGAACAATTAAAATCTCGACAAAATGGGGAGGAATTGAAAAGGATGCGTTCGCGTCATTCACTCATCAGTCTCCAGCCAGGCAGGAAGCAAAGGACATCAACAAGGACTTTGAGAAATAAAACAACGAAGGCCAATAAGCAGCAGAAGAAGAAAAAGAAAAAGATTGTTAGATCAAAGAAGGATTTCTTCTCTTAAGATGACTTATCTCACCCACAAGGAATCATATCCATCAATAAGCTCCTCATTGTATCTATTCCATGCTGAAAATGTTGAGGTCAGTGTCAAGTATGGCTACTATGAACAACTTCATCCTCTACAACCCCTCTCGGAAAATATGCACTTTCACATATTTTCCAATGAAGACTATTTCATTGATTTATCATCAACATTTATAGATTTAAATGTTTTGGTGAAAAAAAAGTCAGATAATACACCTCCAACTGCCGGCGATGGTCTCTCCTATGAAAACTGTATTCTACACAACCTAGTCAAGCAAATTAATGTATTTATTAATGGAACATTGGTGAGCCCTAGCAATAATTTATCCAACTATGCAAGCTACATACAATTTATGATGATGACGCCAAAGGCGTACAAGGAGATGAGAGGACAATCATTGGGTTATGAATATCGAACAGGTTTCGATACTGACGGTGAGTTGACTACAGCAGTGACCCAGGAGTATCATCTAGTTGTAAAATTAAATCATGAGATATTCAATATATCCCAATGGCTACCCCCCAATGTCAAGATCGACATAAAGTTGCATATGGCCCCATCGAATTTCATTTTGAGAAAAACACTTCCTGCAGCACCCGATGCAAATGTTATTATCACATCGGCACGTCTCCACGTTCGAAAACAACAAGTTATGAGCTCTGTTGCACTGGCAGTGGAAAAGCTAAGAGCCAATGGCAGCAACATTAAAATTCCTGTCCCCCATACGATCACCAATCAACGTCACAGTGCCACCGGCTCTCGTAGCTATAGTGCTTCATCGTTAATCAATTGAGAAATCCCATCAAAATTGCCTTTGGCCTTTCTGAAGAGTGGCATTGCTGTTCGATTCTGGACTGAATCGCCTCATGATTTTAATTTTTTTCGGTCTATCTACCCTTGTGTGCAAAGTGAATGGTATTCCACTGTACGCTCTATCATTTGACAAAAAATCCTATAGAACTCTTTACGAGTTTACCATGCAGTCCCTAGATCATGACTCTCAACTATTGGAAAATGGTATAATCGATTCTATGTTTTCAAAAAATCACGGGGTTATTGTTTTGGACTTGTCAGGGACAGAGGATATGAGTATAGTAAGAACTGGGAATGTACGTATGGAATGTACATTGCCCAACGCTCTGACTGAGAGTATCACGCTAATATTACTGAGTAAATTTGAAACCTTTTGGGAAATCACACCCGACGACAGTGTTCTACTAGACCTTGCGCCATGAACACAAACCAAATAATCAATGTATTCAGTATGGACCCATACGTGTCCCAATACAAGTCCTATTGCATACCCTCGGACTTCATTGAAAAAATCTCAAGTGTTAACAATACCCTAATCATTGTTAATAGCAGTCCATCGACTTTGAAGACCGGCCATTGGCTAAGCATCTTTCAAACAGCGAAGAACATTGAATTTTTTTATCATCTTGGTCTATCGTATAAATTCTACGTTCCATACATCAGCAACTTTATTGAAAGCAGTGGGAAAACCATTATTCAAAATCAACGAAGAGTACAAGATTTAACGACTAAGACATGTGGGTTTCATGCACTACTCTTTTTCATGTTCAGATGTCGTGGGTACACCTACAAGCAGTTTCTCAACATCTACGTTGACTTACCTCAATTGAGCGACTTTCTAGTGGAGAATATACTTACAAGTGTATTTAATATTGATTTTAGTGCCATAAGAATAAAATGGTATAAAGATGTATGTGAAATTGTTTATTAATAAAAAAAAAATTATATACATGATAAAACAACTTTTCTACTCTTTAGATTTCATCCACTACTAGGTATTCGTCGACAACAACTAGTGCGGGTAGATTATCTGAATTCACAGTGTACTGATCCTGATGTACTGCAATGTCAGGGTCACATTTTCTACAGTAGAGTGTGACTTCACTCTTGTCATATCTCTTTGTATAGTCAATGATACTATTCTCATTCATTCTATAGAATTCACATGTTTCAATTTGCGTATTTGAAGCAATTTCATACACAGTGTCCTCAAGTGTCGAATCACATTCTATCACAGCAAAATAAAAATCAGTGTGCTTATAATCAAAACACCCAGTGCCTTCACAACGATGACGTAGAAACCAAATTCTCTTGTTGTTCCAACAGTTGAATCGTTGACCCGGTTCCTCCTCCCAGAACAATCTAAAACCACGACGATACCAATCTCGTACCAGTAAACTAAAATCACGGTTAGGATTCTTTCCAATCATACAGGGATATGTACTCTCCCACTGCTTACATTTATCATAATGACAATTGGAGCATAGGCGGTCTCTAGGATGAGAGACACACACCTCTTCAAGACAGGAATTACAAACTTTAATGTGCACAGCATATCCTCTATGCAATTTACAGGGGTTACATAATCTACACTTTTCATCATACTCCTCAATCATTGTGCAATTCTCACATGATGACCAGCTGCCCAGTGAGTACATGCATAACGGACATGTATGGAAGAATTTGTCATTTGTTGACGTTCTCACTACCACAATGAAACTGGTTTAGCAACATCAAAAAATTGTGTGAGATAGAGAGAGAGAGAGGAGTAAATCATCTTGAGCATCATCTTTCTTATGAAAAAAAAAAGTCCTAAATTTCTAAAAACTAATGTTTAAAAGCATATCCACAATATCATTTTGCTGTGTCGTGATCAATATATCAATAAATTGTGTAAATGCATTTGGACCACGATATAGAAGCTTCATACAATAGTCTAATGATGGAGAATCAGTTTTCATTCTATCGACAAGCATTCCTCGATAAAATATCTTACTTTTAATATAAAACTATATAAAGTAATCATATATAATTAAACTTTCGTACATATTAAATATTTTATTCATTTTTCGAACTTTCTCGAAAACTTAAATTTTTTTTTTTTTTTTTTTTTAGTCCTAAAAAAATAAAGAAAAAAATAAGAAAAACAATAATTTATTTTTTATAATATATAAAAAAAACGATATTATAATATAGAAAAAGAAAAAATACAATTTATTTATAAACAGTTTTATTGATCATAATTACAATAATAATATTCACTGATGCATTTTGTTCTCATCAATATATTTAGATAGGACATATAATGCTGACAGAAGTTTATTTATATGGAGAATATTTACTTTTCCAGCAAAACACAGCTGCTCCTCCTGCTTAAATTTGATTAATGATATCACGTATCTAGCATACATAATGTCCCATTCAAGACATAGTCTACAGCCAATGGTTAATTCCACAGCTACTTTGGGTACTCGTATATCGTTGCTGCTGCTGCTGTCGGCTCCATCATTAATCTCCAATAATGTAAATGCACCAATCATTTTTTTTTTCTCCACTAATATCCTCACAAATAAACTATTCTGTTTGAATTCTATTCTCTTACTAATATGAATTGTAAAGAAAACTATTCCTTTTATTCAAATCCTAATCACCAATCAAGTTATGCTCGTTCCTCTTGGCAAAGGTGTAATGACCTGTAGAATAGGACTACCAGAAAAACCTGTTTGTACGGGGGCCTTGGCAAAATGGTAGTTCCTATTCTACTGCCAAAAAGTTGAAAAGTTGACAAAAATTAACAAGATTTTCGTGAGTTATGCTTGATACAGCACTTGCATGGTTTTATCGTCCAAAGGGAAAAGGAAAGGGACATATGCGTCCAACCTGTTTTTTTCTTATTAATGAAACGGGTTTTTGAAAACATTCCTTCATAAGTACCAGGCAGATTCACACTAAAACGAATTGGTGTGACGAAAGTGATATCGACATCCCCACCTAACGTTGCGCTCGAGTGGCAATGGTGCCCTTGGTCCAGTGCCCAAGTTACATTAAAAGGCCAGGTCATAATAAAAGCTTTCAATTTGGGAGGTTCAAGGAGGAGTCTTTGACAGTCTTATGACCTCAGGTTACTAGATGTTGCAACGTTCTTACGTATCTACAGTGGTATAAAATTTCGATCGCCCCACAAATGATGACCAAATATATGCACAAATATAACAAATGTAACACTTGGAATATTATAACACTTTTTTCAAATCTTTGAAGAAAAGCAAAAAAAGGCTTAATAACCCTAACTACGCTTGAAAGCTATTTTAAAAAGAAACTCTTTGGAGATTTCTATGGAAATGACCATAGCAGAAGCTTTGAGCCTGGGTGGGGATCAAAGAGGATGTTGACCACAAGTGACTTATTGTAGCAACTTTCTTAAATTTCGTAGTTTTTTTGAGCATTTGGAAATCAAAGCTTAAACTCAATAACTGATACTAAGTGTCCGAACATTTTGCTTGGATTAAAAGTGACGAACTAGGATGAAAATCTCAACATCTTCCTGGAGCTACTTCAGTCTTCATATTATTTCATTTAATTGCATTTAAAACGGACGAGCTTTTCATTTTTTACCTAATAAAATAGCTGGCACTTCGTTTTTCTTCATACCGAATAAACCATTAACAGTTTTTTGTTTCATTGTAATTGAAGTGTTCTCATGTGGAGTGTTCATCATGTATTTTTCAATTTGATAAATTTACTCCTTTTAGATGCAGTTTATAATTTGACTGATATTAGGTATTTATCAGTTTGTATTTTTATTTATTTTATCCAATAAAGGAGGAAGCCATATAATTTATAAGGAATCTCCAAAGGAAAAAATGAATAATATCCAAAAGAGCAGCCATAAGCAATAAAAAAGCAGTAGTTCAGCCTTAGCCTACATGACATATATTCTATAAAGAAGCCAAAAAAACTTTAAAATGTATTTTTTTCAAATTGTTATTAAAAACCAGTTTTTAACACAAGAAGGCTTTTTAGGAATCCAAAAGAGCAAAAAAAAAAGAAAACCATTAATATCAAAGTCACCCATTTCAACTGTTTTAAAGGTGACAAAACAGATATGGGCAAAGGGCAATATGAGAAAATTAAGCTTCTAAGTTCAAAGTTATATTCAAAGTTTTTACCCACATAACTGACGAATTTTGTGATACGGTATTTGAAGTTTTGTATGCAGTAATGCTCGATGAAAAAAAAAAACTACTAATTTTGATAATTGTTTATGTGAAGAATACATAGCTAATAGATACTTCAGCTACTCGTATTATGCAAGGGTTCTGAAACGCCACAGCCATTTCGTTTCTACCAGATTTCTACTTCTCTTGATGAATAACGAAGAAAACCAGTTTCCAGCCAGCGACTTGTGAATTTTTGAACTCATGAACAGGCTCGAATATGTTGTGAATTTAAGCTGTGATTTGAGAAAGACTGATGAAAACATTGATGCTTGCGGTAAACATTGATCGCACCGGCGGCGCGCCTCCGACATCTTACCGGCGGCGCGGCGCGGCGTGCTGTTTTTGGCCACGCCGCCGCCGGTCTTCCCTCATCGGCGCGGCGCCGGGGTCTAACATGCATACCTATATAAATACATACATACACAATTATTACTCACATCACACACACACACACACATATATATATATATATATATATATATATATATATATATATATATATATTTATATATATATATATATATATATATATATATATATATATATATATATATATATATATATATATATATATATATATATATATATATATATATATATATATATATATATATATATATATATATATATATATATATATATATATATATATATATATATGTATATCATTAAAATTCTCTCATCATTGTTCTAAGTAGCAGAACAGTAGCTGTCTCCATGCTTCTTGCAATCCTTAGTTGAGTTGTATTATATATGAGAAAATATTGGCTGAAAAAACGACAACCTTTTAAGAAAGATGCAAGACCGTAGATTCACGGGTTTAGTGCTGAAAAACGGCCCTATTCTTTTCAAGGATCAGATGACCGTTTCAATTTAAACATAATAAGCACATGTATCCGACATAATGTTTGACCACGTTGTTGAATCAAAGACTGAAATATGGATAGATTCTTTGTTTTGTATAATTTTCGATTTGTTTAATGAGATTGCTATAAGTGGGGACCTGGACCCCTTAACTTCTTTCTTATCCCAACTCATCAAGTATAGTTATATTGTATCTTTTTAAATCCTGATCTTCAGGAATCATATAAGAATCATAACTAAATGACCCAAAGCAGGGCTCTTGGATTTGACCCCTGGCAAATTAAGCAGGATACCATCCCCACATTCTTTTTTCTAAAATTAAATAAATAAAAAACAAGTTTATTTAACTGAAAGTAAGGAGCGATATTAAAACTTAAAACGAACGAAAATTATACCGAATATGAAAGGGGCTACCCCCTCCTCAAGCCCTCGCTCTTTACGCTAAAGTTTTTTATTGTTTTCAAAAACAAAGTTGTGAGGCAGAGTCAAACTTTAGCGTAAAGTGCGAGGGGCTGAGGAGGAGGCAGCCCCTTTCATATACGGAATAATTTCTGTTTGTTTTAAGTTTTAATGTCGCTCCTTACTTTCAGTTAAAAGACTTTTTTTTGTTTGATTTCTGAGCGTTTTTGAGTTAATGCAGCTTTTATTTTCGCTAATCGTGCATGAATAATTAAAACGAAATTTGCGTATTAATCTTACTTTTTTTGGCTAAATGGCTTTCTCGAAATTTTGTTCTGACGTAACTTACGAATTAACTTACGTAACGAACTTCTATATTCGTGTATTTTTATTACGTATATTAGGGAGTTCACCCCCTAGTCAAGACCTCGCTCTTTTCGCTAAATTTCAAATTTTGTTCCAATTCTTTAAGAATGACCTTAATCACAAAGGCCGTTAATTAGAATAAATAGCTCTGATGACAGTACAAAAAAAAAACTTTAGCGCAAAGAGCGAGGTAACGATTAGGGGGCGAACCCAATCATATGCTTAATAATTTCACTTCGTTTTAAGTTTTGATGTTGCTCTTTACTTTCAGTTGAAAAAATTTTTTTTTATTATTTAATTTCTGATCGTTTTTTTTAAATAATACTGGGAAATCCGGTGCCCCCTTCATAGCAATTTCCCTTCCCCCACGAAAACTTCCACCATGGAAATATCCTCACACGTAACCCCCGACAAGCCCCAACTCCCCCCAACTGCCAAAACAAATCCCCCCTGAAAACTTCTGTATACTTTCCAATAACCAATATTATATGTAAACATTGGGCAAAGTTCATAGCTTGCAGACCTTTCCCCGGTTACTGTGGGGGATTAGGCCTAAGTCATCCTTAAAGACATAGTTATTGTATTTTTCGACCATGTTAAACAAAATGGCTATCTCAAAATTTTGACCGGATGACTTTGGAAAAAAATGAGCGTGGGAGGGGGCCTAGTTCCCCTCCATTTACTTTGGTCACTTAAAAAGAGCACTAGAACTTTTAATTTCCGTTCGAATGAGCCCTCCCGCGATATTCTAGGACCACTGATTCGATACGATCACCCTTGGAAAAAAATAAAAAAAACACGCATCCAAGATATTTCTTCTGGCAAAAAATACAAAATTCTACATTTTTGCAGATAGGAGATTGAGACTTCTCTAATAGGGTTCTTTGATACGCTGAATTTGATGGTGTGATTTTCATTAAAGTTCTATTACTTTTAGGGGTGTTTCCCCCCTTTGTCGAAAATAAGGCAAATTTTTTCAGGTGCTGGGTAAGACTAAACGTGGTGAAACTTGTATATTTGAAATCAGCATAAAAATCTGAATCTTCGATGTATCTATTGGTATCAAAATTCCGTTTTCTACAGTTTCGGTTACTATTGAGCCGGGTCGCTCCTTACTCACAGTTCGTTACCACGAACTATTTAATACATATCTGTTTCACCTTCTTTGACTCTCGATTGTTGTTGCAACTTTTATTTTGAAATTTCATCAAAATTTTTACCATTCTTGCTGTTTTATTAAATACGTTAAGTTTGTTGAGGCACATAATATTATTTTTTGTTTTCAATATAATTTTCAAGGGGCAGTTATGCCACTTTCAGAATTCCTAAACAGGGAATAAAAACCTTGGTAACGAACATGAGCCCCAGGTTCATTTGCGTAACCCATCAGCATTACTATTTGGGCAATCTGTCTCAGTTTCCATCCTTTTTGTCTCAAATTTGAAATCTTCTGTCTTAAAATTCAACCAACAGTAGCGCGTAATTCTGATTTTACTCGAGAAAAAAGGGGTTTTCATTGGTTGTCAGTGACGCTTTGACTAAAGGCATAAAATACTACTTTCCATTTCAGTAACTTTACGTCAGTAAAAAACGCCTGTGATTAGTTAAAAGTGATATCATGTGATCACTTTCATGCAACCAAAGCCCATTCGAAACTATTGTAGGTTCATATTCAAAGCAGACGATAAAGTTTTTAATTCATATAATGTACTTGACAGTGCGGAAAAGCACTACTCCAAAATAGGTATAACGGGGGTACCTTTTTTAAAATGACGGTGATATTTCTTGACTATGTTCAGCCCCTTGAATATGCAAAGTTAACTGTATGATATGAGCAATGCATTTTACGTGTGTTGCACGGTTCGCAGAGCGTACCGTATTTTTTTTTGGAGCATCTACACAATTTTAGTGCATGTTCCGCTGCTCATTTGACACATTTTTAGGTGTTGTTTACTTTCAAAATCGAATACACCCGATGGCGCGCACTGGCGGATGTGTTTCCTTTGTGAAGGAGTATGATGAAGCAGTTTGTGAAGCAGTATGATGTGAAGAGGTTCGGCTTGACAAAAGTGAGTGTCGCTTGCGGAATATGTTGTGTTCTGATATATGCAATAAGTGGCGGTGCGCAAGCAACCACTGACAATTTTAGACATCTATATTACAGCCAAAATTGCCAAACTTTAATAAGCAGTACAAAAATAGTAAAAAATCACGTCCTGAAAAATGAGGATTTAAAAAATGAATAATGAGGATAATGAAAAATGAAAAATGAGAAAAATGAGGGTGTTAGAACATTAACCCACAGCCTATCCTTTACAGAGCAGACATGTTTGTTTATATCTGCATTTCCCACCTATTGTGTTGCAGTTATTGCAGTTCCTGGTACTTGTCTATTCAACGAAACACACACAATAAATGAAATTAAGTTAATCCTAATGAAATATAACAAACCATGCTGACAATATAATACTTTAGACACAAAATTATGGAAACAACGACAAAAATTGGTGAAAGCAGGTCATGCAGAACGTATTATTATTAAATACCTAACATAACCCCTAACCACCTCAATATATTTAATATTTAATAAAAATATACATACATCGTAATTTTCACACTCAAATTAAGCAAAACATAACCGATCCCAGAGAGGAAAACCGATATCTGTCAGATCTTGCACATGGTAATTCTTGATTGCGTTTCCTTTACCAGACAAGTGCCCAGTTCTTTATAAATTTATCGTCTAAATTTTAACTATAAATGATGTAAATACAAGCAATTGAGTACTTTGTAACTGAGTGTAATAGAGCTATAGAGGCATTTACCAAAAGACAGGCCTAAGCATTGTAGAGGTGTTTTAAGACAGGCAAGTAAACAGGAGTTGGGTATCCTTTAGGGCCGCGTCCCTCCCCAGAAGTTCAAGATGTCTTTTACGATTCATTCTATCATTTCTCATGATTTCTTTATAATTTATCTATATTTTTTTCAAAGTTTAAACCTTTCCCTCCTGAAATGTTGTCCTCCCCCCCCCAAAAAAAAAATCCTACCTAAATTCCTTGTTCCTATACACACGGTGAGAGTGTACCTAATCGAAGGGACATCAACAATAGACAGTTCGAAACCCCTTAGTGTTATTCAACGAAAGTGACACTTTTAAGCGAATTTATCCTTGATTTAATTTTTTGTCAAACCTAGCAGGATTCCTTAATTTAATACGCGATTACCTGTCCGCTTGGGTGAAGATCAATGAATTCTTCACAGGAGAGAAGCTGAAAGTCCCGGTAGATAAAATAGAGCAGAGCTGATAAAGGCAGCCAAGCTCGTACATATGGAGGAGGGCCTAAACGGTATTATGTTGCCCTTGCAGCATGGTATACATTAGAGGAGAGCAGAAAACTGAAAATATTGTTTCTGGTTTGGAATTCTACTAGGAATCAGATATACGTACAAAGAATAATCAGTAGACCTCAAACAGACGATAAAGATTGTGATAGCCAAAGCCCCAATTTCCAACTATTTCCGTCAGCGAAACAGGATATTTTCCCCATTTAAGAAAACCAGAAAATTTTAAGAATTTGATATAAATAAGATGCATCCAAAGTCTTCAGCATAATATACAGAAAACTGGTGTCCCAATTCACAAAAGCTTAGGGGGGGGGGGTGTTTTCCTTTTCTTAATCGAGATAGAAATAAAAGATAGTTTTCAATATCTAAGGGTGGGGAAATATTTGGTTCTTTTTTATTTCTTATACATAAATCTCGAAAAATTTATTTTCAAAATTTAGGAGGGAGATATGCCTCCTCCCCGAAAATTGGCTTCTCTGGTAGGAAAACTGACTGGACCAGTCAATGGAGGATACTGAGTCAAACTGGATAGCTTAACAGTTTTTTTTTTCAATTGCCGCAGAGGAGGTGCACACGACTGGTCCCTCCACCTCCAGACCCAATCTCGACACTTCCTCTTGTTGTTCTTTGAGGCATCCAGAACCACTTCTTGGACTGCACCTAACTAGAAGTGGTGTAAATCGTATCCATTGATAAGTGCAAACAACCCAAATTCAGTCAGAAATATAATATTTTCTCAAAAGGGGGAGGGGGAGGTACGACAGATTGAAATCACTGTTTGCTCAACCAAATAACAGACGTCTTGCGCATTTTGTATGTTAACTGCAACAACAGACAACTTGTCGTTCCACTGAGCCGCCAGAGGTCAGGACACTTCTTCTCTTTCCTCCTCCAGCCGACTCCTTACGAAGGATGATTCTTTACTCCCTCTCACAGCGCATTGTCAACCAAAATATCCTACGATATCACAGGTACATCATAAATACGATCAAACCAATTATTATAATAAATAAATCAATAGATCCTACTTCCCTAAAATATCTGGTACTGGTGCATTATATGGACACTTCTAAAAAGTCAAGTTTGGTTAATGCTAATGAAATAAAATAGGATTGTTTTTAAAACAGTCTATAAACAAATTTGGGCAATATATTTCCATATTAGAGGGGGGGGGGGTAAACCATAGCATCTATCAAATACGTAACATAACCTAACCTAGGTACGATTCCCTCCCCCTAAATCCCCAAAAACAACAGTTTAAATATCGTAAACGCAACGAAAACCACGTTTTGTATTGCATTTCTCTATAGCGGTTTCTTGTAATTAACCCGTTTGGCGCGTTTTTCGTGACTGGTTTCCTTGTGCAATATATAAAAGTGACCATATAACGCACCAGTACCAAATCTCTTTATGTAGCTTCTTCCTATCCCCCTTAAAATCTCTTTTTATAGCCTCTCCCTATTCAATCTAAGTAGATCTTGCTTTTTTGCTGGCCCCTGTGGGTTTGCTATTGGGATTTTTTTTTGTTTCTTTGCCAACATATTATCCTTCAATCGTACAACCAGACCAAACCATCTTAACATTTCTTTCGTTATGACCTTAGAAAGCTTTTGTTCACTCAAAATGGGGAAAGGGGTTGGGGAATGACTGAATGTATATGTGAGGTTATGCGCGCAACCCCTTCCCGATACTCTAAGATACTAACTTTGTCTGATCCTGCTTATTCGCCAGCATCCACAACAGTGCAAAAAAAAGATGTGAGTTGGTGTAAATAACCTGATTTTTTTATACTGTACTTTTAAGGTTTATGGAACAGCTAGCAATAGCTCCTAGCAGCAGACAATAAAAAACACCAAACCATATTATTAAAGCGTCATTAGACGCTCAGTTTTTATTTTAGTATAGCACATTACGCCAAAAAGGGCTCTTTATTCTCTAGAGTTTCAATGAAAGAGTAAAATAAAATGACGTATACTGGCGGTGTAAATGCCCTAATTCTTACATAATATACGTTCAAGGTTTAATAAATGGCAAGAAAAAGCTCATAGTTGGAAGAAAGATGCCAGACCCTTTTATTAAAATGCGATCAAACGAAGATGCGTCAGTTTTCATTCTGGATGTTTAGGTCATTAACACGTATACATGTCTGGGGTTATTACCCTAGATAAGTACCCCTTTTGTACTGGGGACCCGGTAGTCCCTTCAGAAGGTCAACTAGCTGCTCCGCAATAGGTTAGGTAGTTACGTTAATTTGAAGTAAAGCTCATGTTAAGACACTATCAAGATACCCGTACCCTTGTTGATCAGTTACGTATCAGTCGTCATATGTGATACAAGAAACTTTCGTTTTTAGTGAATTACTCGATTACTCGTTTTAAGTAACCACGGAAAAAACGAAAGTGATATAGTAAGCTTTTTAAAAGGATAGGAGAGGTGTCGTAGGAATAAAAAATGGGAAACCTGGGGTAAGTTTCTGCTTGTAATTTTCACTGTATTAATAGTTTGACTAAAAAATGAAGCGGCGGCATAAAATCATACTGACTTCTCTTAAGTCTTGGAGGTCCCCTTGGCTCTTATGCAGGCAGACTTGCCAGGGTAAAATTCTACTTTTGACTATCTTAGAAAGGGATTAGGTTGGGAAAATGAAACTTTCAGGGATGGGTCTACAGGCTAAAATATGTCCCGGAAAGGTATTTTGAAGTACCCACCTCCAATCCTTCTCCCTCTAGAGGGTCCTGACCTTTGATGACCTTTAAAGTCTGTGAGTTATAGAATTGAAACCTTGCAAAATAGATCTTCTGCTTAAATGAAGTATAGCAAAATTGTTTTTAGCTTACCAACTTTGCTCAATCACAACTAATGAGGTTTTAAAGATATGCAAATACACTTCCTACATTTTGGAGAACAAAAATATACTTTGGAATGACTTAAAATCCCACCAGATGACAAAAATTGTAATTTAGAACTAAAGCCAGGCAAGAAAAAAGTCACTACTAAAAACTAATTTAAAATGTTGGTTTGTTAAAATTTCAATGGGTCATGTAGGCAAATTTCAGGACCCTCTAGAGAAAGAAGGAGTGGAGGTAGATACTTCAAAATACCTTCCCAGGACATACTTTGGCCTGTAGACCCATCCCTGAAAGTTTCATTTTCCTATCCTAACCCCATTCCAAGATAGCCAAAAGTAGCTAAAGTAGGATTTCACCCTTGCCAGAGCTACCCGATTCTAATTTATTATCTTCTTCGCCGCTAACAACTTACATCTCTTCACAACTTTGCTCAATCCCAATTTATGAAGTTTCGAATATGTATAAATATATTTCCTAAATTTAGAAAAAAACATTGATATGCTTAAAATTCTACTCAAATAACAGATGTTGCATTTTCAAAACTAAAACCATAGAAAAAGGAACCGGGTTAAAACTGAGGGAAAACTGGTTATCAAAGATGACATTATGCACAAGATGCGAAACAACGGAGAACGACCAACACTGGAAACAGTGTTGGTCATGTTTCCGTGTAAACATTTCAGTGTAAAATAAGCAATAAATGTTTATTTTTGCTCTGAATATGGGTCTATCTATCTATCTTAGGAATCTAATGGTACCACTCTTTTTGTTTAAATGTTTCCTCTAGAAGAGCCACTAAACATGCCATTTTACCTGTCAGTCTTTTTTTCATATACTGACAGGAGTTGCGTTGACATAAGAAATGTTACTTGTATAAACGGAACATAGTCAAATTTGATTAAAACTACCAATAATCAGTATATTTCTTTGCTTTGCTCCAAGGGGTTGACTACTAGATCCCTTTGTGGCTACGGGAGGTAGATACGCTGGTAAAGGGGGCCCTGGTGCGCCCGAAAACCATGAACTTGTTTCGATATTCCTTGTAGTTCCCTGTATTTTCAGACAATTTCCCTGTTGGATTATTTGCCAATTTTTTCTTTTAATCATCCTCCCTGTGGAGAAATTTCCATGAGTGAGCAACACCTTGCCGCCATTATTACTTGGCATACCGTTTGGTCAATATATACCAAATCATATTATTGAGTTTCAAATAAAGTGAATACACCATTTGATGCCTTTTTTTATGCTGATTACGAATATAATAATCATTTCTATCGGAAATGAATTTCAGCCCCCCCCCCTATCTCGGCTATACCTAACCTAAAACAGAATTGGCATATATAGGGGGGGGGGGGGGCTGAAATAAATTTCTGATGGAAATGCTTATTATATTTGTAATACGCATAAAAAAAGGCATCGAATGGTGCATTCACTTTAGTCCTAACTCAATAATATGATTTCGTATATATTGACCTACCGTTTTTTGATCTGTAAAGCCGACGCCATGCCTTCATAGCCGTGTTTCATTTACATCTTTCATATCGTAACTTCTGAACAAAGTGAATAAGGTATTCCATTACCGTTTGTGCAAGGTTTAGGCTCAGAGTAAAGAAAAAGACTCAGCCAAACAGTGGTCCAATCAATTTTTTACAGTAAATAATAAATGAATTTGCTCTGGGTTCTGAAGTTCTAACAAGTGATTGTTTCTGAGCTAAAAGGGAATTGGGAGCCCTTGAAATTTGCATATAAACATTTTTAAAATAATATCTAGCTGAAACTAATAGTGTGTTAAAGTTTATCGGCCAATTTAACTTCTAGAATCGATTAAATCTTTTCAGGGGTAAGCCTATGTAGCTTTTAGTCACTGAAAGATTGACAGAGCCCAAAAAAACCCAAACCTTGACCAACGTACATTTTCATTAATATGCCGAAAGAATTGAGAAGAAAAAATCGTGCCAAATCATGCGTCAATTTCCATCATATTTGGATGATTACGCTTGCTAGAGCAAAAACGCTTATGTTTTTAATTTTTTTCAAAATTTTCCTAGTGGCGTTGCTTGGCCGTTAGATTTTCTGCCCTCCCCCCCCCGCGTTAACTTTGAAAAACAAATTTTTTTTTCTTGAAGAAAATGTTAATTGCAAAAAATCGAAACAATAACAAAATTTGCGCCCACCTAAATCTTGGAAAATTCAATTTTTTGTATATCTATTTTAAAAAATCCTTGCGCGTTTCCGTGAATGGACGCCCCTTGATTTTTCATAAGCTACCATCCACATTTTGGTTTCCGCATTTTAAGCAGCCTACTGCTTGTCTCTCAAAAATATATTTTTCATTTCTTCTAAATATTACTCAGCTCAATATCACTGCTGAGCATGTACGGTATGTTCTTTTTGATTAATTGACCGCAAATTTCTGGGAAAAATTCGAATTCCAGAGGTAGTTTCTAAAAACGGCTCATAATTTACGGTTGCTTCGATCCTACTTTGATAACAACATCCTTTTCGCACCTTTTGTCTTTCAAAATTCATTCGAAAATTTACACTTGTAAAATTGTTCAAGACTTCCGTGTTTAAGAACAAGTTTAAATGCAATGCATCAAACTGACGTGTTGTGTTTACACATGGGCGTAGGCAGCATATTGTCTAGGGGGGGGGTAGTCAATAGTGTGATGGAGGGCCTTTTATCAACTGCTTTTCCAACCATCTACTTTTTCAGCCACATCTAATGTAAATTTGAAGGTCTAGGGGGGGGGGCAGTTGCCAACCCTGCCTCCCCCTCCCTACGTTCATGTGTTTACACACATTCATTTTCAAGTTATTATGAATAGTTGGAATACGAGAACGCCATTTTGCTAGAAGGCTTTTCCCGTGAAAATAACAGGAACATAATAACAGGACAACAAACAGGAAGGACAATAACAGGAAGGACAACAAACAGGGGTGGCATTTCGCAAAAATGTAAGGGAGGAAAGGATTATTCTTGAATTTTTTTTTATGAAGGTACAAAAAAGGCGGTACTTGTTTAGTAACCGATAAACGCACGATAACTGAAGTTTCGTTAATACTAATGAAATAAAACTAAATAGGATAAAAATATAATAGTTCAGAAACAAATCTGGGCTATATATTTGGATATTAGGGGGGCGTCTGGGTAAAGCATACCATATATTAAATACGTAACCTAGCCTAACTAAACCAAGGTACCCTTTAATCCCCCTAAACCCCAAAAAACTAAAGTTTCAACATAATGACCAGGGTGACAAAACCTTTGTTTATAGAGCAGCTCATAATACCAGGTAATACCTATCTGATCTTCGCAATACAATTCTCGCGTGTTTTTCGGTTACTAAACAAGTACCAAAAATGCATATTTAAAAATTTGAGAAAGGGAGTGGGCAGTTTTTTCAATTAAAATAGAAAAACAGCAGATTTTTAAAATCAAGGAGGGGAATCACCGTCCTGCCTCCCCCAATGGGAAACCCTGGAGACCAAGTGGGCCCAACTCCCGCAAGTTTTTATGAAATAAGTCTTTGTTCTTCCGGTTTTCAAAATTATCAGTTAATAGCCAAACAAGTACACTTGAAGCTCTTTGAGAAACTCTTTACCGAAAGTGGTTTATCTCCATCTTCTTCCTTCACACGACCATTCAAATATTCAGATATTTTATTTATCTTGTCTCCTTTAGAAGAACCAGAGAGAGCCTCGAATTCCAGAACCCTTTCGTTGGCAGCCTGAAAACATCAACTGACCATCAACAAAACATCAAATGACTACCAGTCTTTGATCTCCATTTCTAAAAAAAAAAGAAAAAAATCCCGCTGATGGTTTTTGTATCCTTCGATTTCTTCAATTGGGGAAAAATGACCACATCGATCTTTCAGAAATGCACTCCTTCGGAAATCCACTCTTTCTGAAATACATTTGGAAAATGTTGATTTGGGAATAAAATGGTATTACTCTGTTATTGTAGTGCTTCCTTTAGGGGGGTTCATTGATTACAATGCAGCCGAATTATTAAAAGCTTGCTGTTCCATGTAATATGCTTCAAGTTTGGATGGCCAACGTACAAAGTGGTAGCGAGTTTCGCCCTCTGTCTCCCCAAAATATTTCTTCGATTGTAAAAATACAAGCGAAAAGACTATTTCTCCTAAAACATAAAAAAATACTGGTACAATCCCTTTATATGGGCCTCTCTAAAGAAGCCCAACACGAGATGCTACAGTCAAACGGCAGAGACGCTTTAAAAAACCCGTTTTTACCAGATGATTCAAGACACCGCTGAGAGAAATACTTTATACGTGGTTTTAAGATATTTAAAGTGTTGTTTTTTGGAGTTTAGATGGGGAAAAGGGTACCTCCGTTAGGTTACGTATTTAATATAGGCCTATGCAATGCTTTGCCCCTACCCCCTTATGCGTAAATATATAGCCCAAATTTGTTTTAAACTATTATATAGGCATCCTATTTTATTTCATTAGCATTAACCAAACTTGACTTTTCAGAAAGGCCCATATAAAGGGATGGTACCAAAATATTTCTCTGGCTCGTAAATTGGTCTAAAAATGAAAGTAAAAAACCTTAACCCCCCCTCCCCCGAAATGTTTGTTTAACTCGTAAAAACGTAACAAAAATGGATATAAACAAATTTTGTATGCGTTTTTTAGGGTTTTTTGTGTAATCCCCCCTCAACCCCCCCCCCCCGAAAAAATTCTGGGTATGGCCTTGCCCCCCTTAATGACAATTGCCTCGTTACCCTTCCCCTCGAATAGATTTTTTTCATAACCCCCTCCGTCACCAAAAAGAAAACCTGCATACGACCCTGCTAACGTTTTTTAGTGGCTAATTAGAAACCCGTACACTTTTCAATAGCATTCCTTGTTTATTACATATTGTTCACCGTCGCGCGTGTGGCTTTTGTATTGCACATATTGTAATTTGCATATTGCATATTTTTACGGTAAATTCGGGTGCAGCGTTGAGCATATCCCGCGGCTAATTTGCTGCTGTATCATTTATCATAGTCAATAAACCGGTTAAAGCATAAAATAGCCACAGATCGGTACGTCACAAAAGTGAAGACACGACATTTTTTAAACTTCAAAGATATGTAAATAATAAACACATGCCTCGCCCCCTGAACTCATCTTCGATCTGTTTATACCTGAAAACCGCCATTTTTTAAGTTTTTTTTTATTTATTGTTTGAAAATCATGGACTTTTTAGGCAGTGTCATATTGTCATCCGTGTAGCCACGTTCAAGTTTAAAAAAAAAGAAGAACAGCGCTTTTTGTCAGTCAAAAAAAAAAAAAAAAAATATATACAACCTGTTGATTCCCAGATACCCTCAAAAGAAATCTACGCCTTTTTAAGCTGTTCGGTCGGTGCCACATGTTTTTTTACGTTATTTTTGCTGGGTTTTCGCCCTCGTTTCTTTTGTTAAATTAAAAAAAAAGAGGTAAAACTCAATGAAGACAACAAACGAGACTGCGGTCAGTGGAGGGAAACGATGAAATACTAAAACAACGTGGATATTTCGCCTATATGCAAACTAGGCATCCTCAGCACAAGAGAAAAGTAAAAGTAAGTATGACGGCACTAAACCCTTAAGGTCCAAACCGGCGTTGCTGATCTCCGTTTCGTGGCCCTCAGCCAGGAAGTGCAATGGGGGGCTGGGGGCCAGCCATCCTATGCTTTCGCACCCCCTTCCTTCTTACCTTCCCCAGATTTTTCCAGGTACCCATTTAGAGCTGGGTCGACTAACCTACGCACCTAAAGGGAACCTGATTTCCAAGCACAAGAGATACAAAGATAAAAAAAAAACTAAAAACAGATAAAACCATCATCAATATTGAGAGAATACAATTGTCGCAACTGATCCACGTAGGGAAAAAAGCTACTAGAGTTACGTCGATGAGAACAGCAAAGCAACATGTTGCTTTGGTGTTTGGCGAAAAAAATTCTAGATTTTTATAGAAAGACTCAATAAAGTATATAACAACCACCGTAAGTTCTTACATTTTCTGCATGTTTTTTTTTTTATTTTCTCCCCAATATGTATTCCTGCTTGTGTGCCTGTGTCAGGCACGTACGCAGGAATTTGTTCGGGGGGGCCAATTTGTTCGGGGGGGGGGGAGGGGCAAATCCTTCAAACCTATTATTCTGTGAGAAAAATCAGAAAATTATGGGAAAATGAAAAAAAATCGTGAGATTTCGGGGGGGGGGGGTGGCCCGGTCCAGGAGGCCCCCCCCTGCGTACGTCCCTGGCCTGTGTGTCAGCTATTGTCGGAAATTTTACTTTTCTTGTTAGACAGTCAATGCAAAATATGTCCAACTACTTCTGAACAAATTAAAATGGAAAACCCCACCCTTATAACCTCCTTTATAGAACACCTCACTAATTACGTAAAACTGATTTGGAATTGATAAGAAAGGAAACTTTGGTCCTTTGATATGGGTTTGATAGCAGCTTAAACTACGAAAGTCACTGTTTATTCAGTTCAATCTCAGTTCACTGTTTACTCATCACTCTTTACTCACTTGGAATAAAATAATTCAAACAACCCAATTTTAATATTCAGATTCAACCTGAAAGATTCTGAAACTAGGCATTTTTTTTTGTAATTAAACAATTGAGGCTTTTATAATATGTAAAACAGGATAAATAAAGATACAAAAACACACAGACCCGTCTGACGAAAGTAGCTTTTGTATCTACGCGGTAAATTAAAAAAAAAAAAACAGAATAAAAAAGTAATTTATTTTAGAATCTAATAAATGCTTGAGATTGTATTTATTTTTGTTATTTTTATTTGATTAATTTTATTCACTTATTTTTGTAGGCCTATTTTTTTTCTTTTTTTTGCATAAATCGTTGTTTTTTGGATTTGCTAGTGTTTTTGTAACTTAATTTATTTACATTTAATTTTTGCCAAAGTCATTTCAGCAGAGACGGGTTTAGATAAAATAGGCACGGATCATCGGAACATACGTCCCAGGTGTTAAAAAGTACTAGCACCATAGACAGCATGGCGTTGAATTAAAAAAAGTTGAATTAAAAAGGGGAACATGTCTACGACGAAAATCCCCTCAAGCAGCGGCGAAACCACCTGTTGCTGTAACCAGCACATAAAATTAATGTCGAATAATGTTTTGCTAGGTGATATTAGATAGCGCTGACTGTTGTTTTTTTTTCGTACCACCAGCTTTAGTTTCCATCTAATCCCTTTCCCATTATCCCATTATCTTTGTCCAAACAAGCATGCAGTAATCTATTTCATGGAGAGGGTAAAATAAACTAAAAGACGTAAATTTTTACTAAATATATGGGCAATTTGGGGTGACACTTTGTGATTTTGGAGACCTGAAGCGCAGGGCCGTAGTAGGGCGTATATGCCTGTATTTAGACTGCGCGTTTCATGTTTAAGAGATAAGTATAGCTTTCTTTCACATGCGACAGTTCACTTTGAGTGAAATATGAGTAATTTGGCTACACAACCACTACGATTATGCGTCTTTTAAAAATATCTGACAAACTTGTAGGCTATAATTACTCAATAGCACGCAAAATTTAAAAACAGCCCTTCGAGTCGTACTAGGACATACGCATACAGACTATATCCTCGTCATTTTATATTCAGTCATTTGCTTTTCTACAATAATTTTATTCCTGCTATATAATGGTCATATAATGAGCCAAATAACTAATTAAAACGTGTGATTTGGCCTGAAGTTAACGTGCAATTTGGGCAGGAGTTAAGCAAGGTTACGTCCTATCCCCATTTATATTAATCATTTTGATAGACTTTGTCCTAAGGGGCACAGAAAAGGCAACGGGGGAATATGGAATCAATTGAGGAAGTAGAAATCTCCTAGACTTAGACTATGCTGATGATTTTAGCATCCTAGATGAATATGTTAGCAAAATGAATTAATTTTTAGAGGTCTTCATATTTCAGGGTACAAGAATAGGGTTTGAAATTAATGTTGAGACGGCGAAATTGCTAAGACTAGAAATAAGTGAAGCTAAGGAGGTGATATTGGGTAACGAGGAGATTGTCAAGTGCCTTACCTAGGTAGTAGTATTAGTAAAGACGGAGGGTGGAGCGAAGATGTTAACAGTAAAATAACTAATGCTCATTATGTTTTTTCACAGTAGAACAAAGTTTGGAAGAATAGGAAGAAAAGTCTGCGAACCAAAATTAGAATTTCGGAAGCTACAGTGAAGATAGTGGTCAAGTAGGCCTATGGTTCTGCAGCGTGGACGCTCGAAAGACCGAGGACTTGCTAGATATTTTCCCAGAGAAATAGTCTACAGATTGTTTTGGGTACCCGACTGACAGACCGTCTCCAAACAGTAAACTGCACGAAGAATGTAGTTCAATCCCGCTTTCTAGAGCTATAATGAGAGAAAGGTTTAGATGGCTTGGACACGTTCTGCAGATGAAGATGACAGATTGCCAAAGATTTTCCTTGTCGGCCTACAGTCTAGGGCCAAACGAAAATCAGGTCATCCCCGAATAGGGTGGAAGGATGTCATAAGAAAATATTAAAGGGAAATTTGAACTTTATGGGAAATTATAAAGATGAAGACTTTGAATAAATCAGGATGGAGGAGGAGCGTGCGTAGCTGTGTTGGCCTCAGACAGTTTGGTGCTGCAGTGAGTTGTTAGTAGTAGTAGCAGTAGTAGATTTAGTCTGAATTAAAAAATGTAGTGATTAAATTTCAGAGATAAAATTGAAGACTAATAGCTAGAATAAAGATCGTTAGTTCAAAATGTTCTAATTGGAATTCCCCTTTATTCTAATCCGTCCATTGTTGAACTTCAATTTAATCCTTTTCGTAGTGGTTCTATTTTTTCGATGTGCATTTTGATTGACAACATTCATGTCCTGTTACGACTCCTTTAATTTGTTCTAATAGGTAGGACAAACGTGGCTAAAACCAATGCAGATCTTTCTTGCAGATAGGCTGGTAGCTTCCACAAAATGATGCATGTAAAAATACAATCCCCCTCCCCTGAAAATTAGAGAATATTCTTTGGAAATTTAATATGTTTTCGGATTTCAAGATCTCACGTCAGGTTTTTACAAGCGAAAATGAATTACTTTTTGTTACCATAAGCAAGATTTAGCGGTGATTTGTCAAATAGGCCTGAAAGTAGAACAAATTTCTGCCAAAACTCCGCACCAGTAGCATAGTAGGGTTAAGATTCTCGCTGCCAATTTACAAAAATGTGGGGGAGGGCAATGATTTTTTTTTTTCTTTTTTTTGTCTATGAACATACAAAAAAAATTTAGCTTTGAAAATCAAGGAGAGGGAGCGATTTTGTTCGTGATTTTTTTTTTAATAAAAGTGCCTAAAAATGTAATTTCAAAATCTAGAAGGGAAGACGTCAAACTAACGTTTTCAGATCTGAAGGTTAGTGAATGGTTGGGATTTATCGACATATTGGCAGATATGTATTTTGTATTTAGACAAAAATATTTTCTGTTATTTGGCTTGTCCTTCATTAAAATTGTTCGTTAGGTAAATACCAACTGACATAATTATAATTGGCTTAAATTTTTCAGGTGGACTGGTGGAGGATTATACGCCTGTATATTTCTATGTTATTGTGTAAAGTCCATTGAGATTATTCCAGCACCGAATCTTGCTATTGAGAGACAAGATGGGTCTAAACAAAAAATTCCAAATCAGAACCTTCAAATACCTGTAAGTCACTAACTTTTATTCACTTATTTATTTCAGCTGTTGTAATTCGAACGGCATTATGTGAAACATTTTAGAGGTATAACCCACCCCTTCAAACAAAAAATTTATATTGTTAGATTTTGAGTTCTGACTTAGCGGGGTAGTAGATGAACACCTGGATACGTCCTTTTATGCTGTTTCCAAACATACTAATCGTCTCCTTCGCAGATTTTTGAGCCCTTAAAGGGACCCTAAGAGTGATACGTTTTTCCTTATTACAATATGGCTACCAGAAATTCGGAAAACTACCTTAAACAATCATAAATATTCACTTATCTCATTCCGTAAAATGTTTTGCTTCACTTTATCCCCCCCCCCGCCGTACTGATAAATATACAGTCGATCCCTTATACTCAAATAATATTTATAAATAGCGTAATTTTTTTTGTTTATTAATTTATAAGTGAACGCTAATCCGTCGGTGGGATGAGTAGTCGCGCCATTCTAAAAATAGTGTAAACATTTATAATGTTACTACTACTACTAACGACTCACCGCAGCACCAAGCCGCCTGAGGCCAACACAGCTACGCACGCTCCTCCTCCATCCCAATCTATTCAAAGCCTTCCTTTTTACACCCTCCCACGAAGCTCCCATTTCCTTTAAATCTTTCTTTATGACGTCCTCCCATCCCAGACGGGGATGACCTGCTTTCCGTTTAGCCCTAGATGGTTGGCCGAAAAGAACAATCTTCGGCAATCTGTCATCCTTCATCCGCACAACGTGCCCTAACCACCTCAACCTTTCTTTCATTATAGCCCTAGAGAGCGGTATTGAACCACATTTTTCGTATAGCCTATTGTTTGAAATACGGTCAGTCAGCCAGGTACCCAGAACAATTCTTAAGGAATTTCTCCGGAAAACATCTAGAAAATCTTCATCGGGCTTTTAGAGTGTCCATGCTTCATAGCCATATTGGACCACTGTCATCACTATAGCCTCTAATATTATAGTCTTGGCTTACAGATTTATCTTCTTATCCTTCCAAACTTTTCTTATCTCTGAAAAAGCACTCTGAGCCTTGGCTATTCTATTTTTAACGTCTTCACTGCTCCCACCATCTTTACTAATAATACTACCAAGGTAAGTGAAGCTGCCCACCTGATCAATCTTTTCATTGCCCAACGTCACCTTTTCATCTTCACTTATTCCTAGCCTTAGTGACTTGGTTTTCCTAACATTAATTTTCAAACCAATTCTAGCACCCTGAACTCGCAAAACCTCTAAAACTTCATTCATTTTGCTCGCACTTTCATTTAGGATGCTTAAATCATCAGCATAATCCAAGTCCAGGAGACTTTTTCTTCCCCATTTGATTCCGTGGTCTCCCTTTGCCTTTCCTGTGCTCCTTAAAACAAAGTACATCAAAACAATCCATAAAAAGGGGGATTGAACGCAACCCTACTTAATTTCTGATTTAATACAAAACCAACTGCTAACTTCATTTCTTACCTTAGCCGCGGAAGTGTTATTCTCGTGCATAGCACTAATTACTTTACTGTTTTTGTCTGGTATACCATACAAGGATAAAATTTTTGCTAAAGCTCTTTTATAAACAGAATTGAACGCTTGCTCATCATCTATAAAACTGAGGACCAAAGGTGTTTGAAAACTCAGGCACTTCTCAATTATTAGCCTAAGAGTGAAAATTTGGTCGACACATCCTCTACCTTTTCCAAATTCGCACTGCTCTTCTCTTAAAACTTTGTCTACGGCATCTCTCAGTCTAAAAAGTAGCATATTACTAAGTAATTTGCTACCTACAGAGACCAGGCTAATGCCTCGATAATTACCACACACACTTTTATCACCTTTCTTATTAAGTGGTTTAATTAAGGTTTTCCAAAAATCGTTAGGTACTTCCCCTTTTTCAAAATCATATTCAATAACTTATTTCTGACCTCAGAGCCACCATATTTAAGAAACTCATTTACCACCCTATCAGCACCTGGAGCCTTATTGTTCTTTAATCCTTTTAGTACTGTTGCTAATTCCTCCTCACAAAACAGATCTTCCTTCACATCCAAGGTATCACAAACTTTTTCATTTTCTTCTATATTTTTTCCTGTAACTCTATCTCGGTTAAGCAAGTTCTCAAAATGTTCGGCCCATCTCGCTTTAGTTTTTTCCTTGTCACTAATTGCGACCCCATTCCTATCTTTAACTGGGACAAGTCCGGATTGACTACTCCCTCTCAATTTGTTAACGTGCCAGTACAATATTTTACTATTATGCCGTTTAGCTGCATCTTCCAGATCCTCGGCAATTTTATCCATGGCCTCCACTTCAAACCTCCATAGTTCATATTTTAATGCTTTCTCCACTTTTTTACATTTCTTTTGTTTTCATACGATCTATCACTCAGATATTTCTTGTACAAGTCCTTTCTCCTTTCTATTAAACATAAAGCTTTTTCACTAATATTCTTAGCTGCAGTTCTAGCTTTCTTCCCTACTACACCTTCAGCAACTTCACAAATTATTTTTCTAAAATTATTCTCTAAAATATTTTCTAAAATTATCTTCCACATTATCAACTTTTAAACTCTCAAGTTTAGTATTCAACTGTTCCTGGAAAGTTTCTCTCGAATTCTCATCCTGGAGTCTACCAACATCCTAACTTCCCGGCAGGTAGTTACCCTTCCGATATTTCAGCTTTAAATTAACCCTTGACACTAGATGGTGATCTTTACTTTTAACATCAATAACAGCATCAATAACAATAGCATTTATAATGGGTTGTATATGTGTCCATCAGGGGGGGGGGGGTAAATAAATTTGTTTGCTTTTATTGTGGTAAGCAAGTATTTATGATTGCTTTAAAGTAGTTTCCGGATTTTTTGCAAATATTTTCTATTAGCAGTTAATAAGGATCAAAGTGTTACTTTAAGGGCTCAATAACATTTGCAAAGGAAGTGATTAGTACATTTGGGATGGTCATGAAAATACGCATCGAATGGTGTATTCACATACTGCCTAGCTAAGTAATGGAAAATTTACCGTTCTATTAGCTGGTTCGATCGACGATAAACGTATACTATAGAGCTAAATCAGATAGAAGAATGAGAAATATACCAATAAATTCTGCATTCAGTGCTTTTTCCTAATATAATAGTCACTACTTTTTTTCGTAATAAGGATGATGTTTCGTCTCTTAAAAATTTTAGCCCGTCTCCTTACTTAACCCAATTTATAACTGGACACTGCTACCTAAATTATTTCCTTCACAAAATTGGGAAAAGTGACACTCCAGTCTGCTCGTGTGGCGTTGTTGAAAATTGTTATCTTGTCCACTTTGAATGTGCTAATTATTCTTTTCCTCGCTCGCTTTTGATAAACTGTCTAAATGAGTTGTTAATCTTATTGCCTTTCGATTTGTATTTGTTTAGTGTTTGTACACTTACTCCTTCTCCAGTGATTCAATTTTTTATTGATACAGTTTGATCAATGTTCATAGTTGATTTCTAAAGTGATATGCTTATTATTTAGTTCGTAGTCCTTTTTTCTGGTTTTTGTTGTGTTTATTTCTCTCTTTTTCGTGTCATTTTACAGTCTTTGTAGTTGCAGATGTGAAATACCGGGTTTCCGATTCAGTCACTAATAAATTATCAAACAGTTCGTTGTAACGAACTGTAAGTAAGGAGCGACCCGGCTCAATAGTAAGCGACGCTCTAAAAAACGGAATTTTGATACCAATTTATATATATATCAAAAGAATCGGTTTTTTATGCTAATTTCAAATATATAAATTTCATTAAGTTTAGTCTTACCCACCAAAGGTTACGAGCCTAAGAAAATTTTCCCCAAATCGCTGAATCTGAATCTGATGATGTGGTTTTCAAAAAAAAAGACGAAACACCCTCTAAAAGTCAAGGGATATTAATGGAAATCACATCATCAGATTCAGCGTATCAGAGAACCCAACTGTATAGGTTTCAAGCTCCATCTGCAAAAATGTGGAATTTTGTATTTTTGGCAGAAGAAAGATCACGGATACATGTTTATTTCGCCCCAGGGGTAATCGTATCGACCCAGTAGTCCTAGAGTATTGGGAGAGGGCTTATTCGAATGGAAATTAAAAGTTCTAGTGCCCTTTCTGAGTGACTAAAAAAATTGGATGAGAACCAGGCCCCTCCCCTTTTTCCCCAAAATCGTCCAATCAAAATTTTGAGACATCCATTTTGTTCATCATAGTTGAAAGACCCAATAACTATGCCTTTGGGTATAACACGACGCTCTCCCCCTCCTCTCACAGTCCCAGGAGAAGGATCTTTAAGTTATAAAATTTGCCCATTGTTTACGCATAGTACTTGTTATTGGGATGTATGTATACATTTTTGGGTGGGAAGGGACAAATTTCCTGCTGGGTGTTTTTCCAAGGGGGAATTTTTTATAAGAAGGGAAGTTTTTAGGGAGTGAACTTATCAGGGGTAATTATACGCTGGGGGAATTTGCCAGAATTCCTATACACAATTCTTGTTATGTTTTACTCTCTCTTTTCCTTCTCAATTTTACGCACGGAGCAGTTAAGAGTAATTTTCCAGGGGGAAATTTTCAGCGGGATTGATTGTCTAGAAGATATTTCCGTAGGGAGGGGGTTTCTCCGTGGAGGTGGGGCCAGATTTCAGACGATCAGAAGTTAAATAAAAAAACAAGTTTTTTCAACTGAAAGTAAGGAGCAACATTAAAACTTAAAACGAACAGAAATTATTACGTATATAAAGGGGGTTGTCCCTTCCTCAACACCTCGCTCTTTACGCTAAAATTTTTAGTGCTTTTAAAAAAACTTCTTATTGTTCTAATTAAACGGCTCTTGTGTTTCAGGAGTTATTCTCAACTTTCGCGTAAAGAACGAGGTGTTGAGAAGAGCGCAACCCTTTCCTTATCCGTAAGGATTTCTGTTCGTTTTAAGCTTTAATGTTGCTCCTTACTTTAAGTCAAAAAAATGGTTTTTTTAATTTAATCTATCTATCTATAATGACTGCCATCGTCATTGCAGATCAGCCTACTGCGCCACAGATCGTGTCATCTTGGGAAGAGTATGTATATTAATTATTACAAAAAAAGTACATTAATATTTATTTTAGCGTTATTTGAAATCTTGGGACCTTTTTTTTCCAAAACTGGGATTTTTTGGTAGCGAATACGGTACGGTCTCGGTACGGAACAATGGAATGAACCAATTGATAAAACATTCAGAGTAAGACTTTGGACTACAATTTTCAGTTTTAAGATTGTCAGATAACATCTTTTGATCTTCTAAAGTGAACTCGTCCGTACGTGTAAAAAATGTTGGTGTATTGGCGTCAGAAACATCTGTATTGTCATGCAGTAACAATAAGAAAAGTTTTTACACTTCAAATTATGAAAGTTTTATGACATATCGGTAGTTTGTCTTCAGGCCGATTTTGCTTCAGTGCTTGTAACTGACCTAAATATCACCGTTCAAATATTAAATTTAGCGTATTGACTAAAGATCCTAAACTAATAATACAAATTGAAGCTTTGGTATTTTCGAAGACCGCTCTCCCTTTCCATGACGTATGAAAAACAGTTCAATAGGGAAAATCCTTTTTTTTTACAATGAAACACAATTGAATATCTCTGGATATTTCGGTCATATACACAGTGGCCGCCTTCATCAGATAAAACCAAAGTATAAACACATACAACAAGTACTGACAAAACCAGGGTTGCCACCTTTTCGGTCCATAAATATGTCCCCTGAGTATCCCAAATTATGTCATTTTTAGTCAAAATATGTCCATATGTCGTCTTAAATATGTCCAAAATATGTCCATCTTGAAATCTCAGAACCTAGAGGCTATTTTTCTTATCAATTGTAATACTGACCAAAAGACGTTTTAGAAACATCTTTAAAAACGGCTAGTCAATATTAAAAATACTGAAAAAGGAAAAAACCATTTAATGCAAGCATATAACACATAAAAACAAGTAAAAACTAAAAATAATCGGTGGGACCTTAAGATTAGTCTTCTAGCGATAATTCATCTTGAAAATTATGTTCAGCATGAGAGTCAGCCTTTCTTCTTCCTTTGCTAGCTATTTACCGATCGGAGTATTTCTTGCGCATTTCAAAATGTATAATCCAGGATTCCAGCACCGTTCCAGAACGCCAAATAAGTTGCTTGACATACAACTAGTCGTTTGCATTAGAAGACCATTCCGTAATTTGGTTTTGATGCTACCAAGTAGCGTAATCTGTCTTTCAGCAGCTGCTGAAGAGTGTGGTAGGCCACATAACGTTAGCATAAAATCACAAAGATCCTTGTATTTTTCTTTATTCTTAGCATCCTTACATTTTCTTAGGGTAGACCAGAAAACTGATGGATTTGCTTATTCAGAAAGGAAATTAAAAGTTCTAGTGTCCTTTTTCAGTGACCAAAAAGAATGGAGGGCAACTAAGACCCCTCCCACTCTCACTTTTTTCCCAAAGTCACCAGATCATAATTTTTAGATAGCTATTTTGTTCAGCATGTTCGAAAAATACAATAACTATGTCTTTGAGGATGACCCCCACAGTCTCCGGGGACTTTCTGTAAGTTATGAACTATGTCCAATATTTACATATAATATTGGTTATTGGGAGGTATACAGAAGTTTTCAGGGCAAATGTTTTCTGGTAGTTGGGGGGGGGGGGGGTCGGGGTCGGGTTTTACGTGGGAGGATCTTTCCGTGAAGGAAGGGACATTGCTATGAAGGGGGTGCCGGATTTCCCAGCATTATTTAAAAAACAATAAGAAAATAAATAAAAAAACAATTTCTCAACTGAAAGTAAGGAGCAACACCAAAGCTTAATAGAAACAGAAATTAATACACACATGATTTGGTTTGGCCTCAAGACATTACCTCGCTCTTTGTGCTATTTTTTTTTTTTTTAGTTTCATCATAACTATTTATTCTGATTAACGACATTTGTGGTTAAGGAACCATTCTTAGAAAACTGAAAGAAAATTTGAACTTTGGTGTAAAGAGCGAGGTATTGACTAGGGGCTATGTATGTTAATTTGTAAGTTACGTCAAATCAAAAGTACGCGAAAGCCATTTAGCCAAAAAAGTAAAATTAATATGCAAATTTCGTTTTAATTATTCATGTACGGTGAGCCAACATCAAAGCTGCATATTCACAGGCGTTCAGAAATTAAATAAAAAAAAAACAAGTTTGTTTAACTGAGAATAAGGAGCGATATTAAAACTTAAAACGAACAGAAATTATTCCGTATATGAAAAGGGCTGTCCCCTCCTCAAATATATATATATATATATATATATATATATATATATATATATATATATATATATATATATATATATATATATAGTAAAGTGCAAACTTTGTTCTGGCCTTGGGAAGGCATAGGGATTTTGTGCCCAACTTATGTTAATTTCTTCTCGTTTTGAAATTGACTCGGTTATTTACTGTAATTTCTGTTCGTTTTGGGTTTCATTTATTTATCGATGCTGATTTGTGGTAGTTTCACGCTTGGTAGATTATTTGATTTTATTTTTGCCCATTTTTTGTTTAATGGAGTTCTTTACTTTTGTTTGAAAAATTTATTTTGTGGAAAAAGTTTTTTTGAATTAATCTTTTGGATAGAACCTGCTTAATTCCTTGATATATTTCGATTGGTCTTACACTACGCCACACAGGATGGTTATCGATATTTAGTGATATCATGCGCAAGACACAACGCCTGTTAATTTAAACGCTGATCCGAAAATTAAACAACTCTTGTTCAACTTGAGGGTTCCGTAACTCTAAATCAATTGGAGGGAAAAAAAAAACAAAGGATAAGACTAGACCTTAATTCGGTAAAATCCGCGTAAAATGTCTCGATTAATTGTTCGGCTTTAAAGCATTTACATCCCTGCATAGATATTATTAAAATTGGTAATATCGTTTTCTCGTACAAAGCAAAGAGAATCTTTGCATAAAAAAAATCATTTAAAAAATATAAAGAGCATAAGAAAAAAAAAGTGAATCCAACTAAGTGATAGCAATTATCCTCCCGAACCAGACGAACTACAATTTAAGACCTGTAATATATCTGTTTCTTTAAACCAACAAAATCTCTTTAAAATTGAAGTTATAGCCAAGAGACTTGGACAGCTTTCGTCCCTTAATAGGTGAGACGAAATATAATTAAACTTGTATATATTTGAAATCAACATAATAAGCCGATTCTTTTGATATATCTATTGGTATCAAAATTCTGTTTTTCAGAGTTTTGGTTACTATTGAGCCGGGTTGCTCCTTAATATGTCGAAAGGGCACTGCAAAAATTTTGTCCTATTATATATATATATATATATATATATATATATATATATATATATATATATATATATATATATATATATATATATATATATATGATAATGGTAATAAGCTTACCTAAGCTATGGATGTCAGGTATTGTGTTATCTTGGAACAATAATTTCGACAGGACCTGTGCCTGTCATCATCAGGTTGACAGGCACAGTTTTGAATTTGAACCTGATGATGACAGGCACAGGTCCTGTCGAAATTATTTTTCCAAGATAACACAATACCTGACATCCATAGCTTAGGTAAGCTTATTACCATTATCATGTACAAGAGTCAGGTTGGCCTCAGAGAATATATATATATATATATATATATATATATATATATATATATATATATATATATATATATATATATATATATATATATATATATATATATATATATATATATAAATGTTTTTTGGGGAAATTGACATCCTAAGATTTTCTGGCCTAAAAATCGATCTATATAGGTCAAGATTTTGATAAAATTCGTGGAGCCTTAATTTTTGGGGAAAATACATATGACTGACGTCATGTTTATATACATCAGTATCTTAATGACGTCATCCACTAATGTAAAAAACTGCATTCATGTTACATCCATAAATGACCTCACATAAAAGATCACATTCTAATCTGTTTCAATGACGTCATTCATAGCATAAAAACAAGCGTTGTCTAGGAAGATCTATCAGTCTATTTTTGAAAAGCAAGTAGTTTAAAAAAAGGATGAACACGCTAATAAGAAGTTTTGTCATTGGTGCATGTGCTGGAATATCAATTTTTTGGGCGGTCAGAAAATTCACAACTTCAAGAGAAGATAAGGTTTCTCTTCCTAACAAGAAAAGTGAGCTCAAACCAAATAATGAAAATAAGACCATTACTGCTCCAGCCGGTAAGGAACATATTCAAATGGAGAAAGATTTTAATCTTGGCACTGTTACTCCAAAGCAAATAGACATTGGAAAAAATTCACAGGCCAAAAAATGTAACGACATTCACCAGAATCCACTTTACAGTGGTGACAGTGTATCGTCACTTCTTTATACAGAAAAATTAGTCTCCAAACGGTTGGGAGAATCTCCTGTCGACCCTATTGTTAATCTACCTGTGCCTGCTGTTGTCTTTGAGACCCTTCCAGTCCCTGAAACATCTGTTGCTGAACCAGCGTCAGAAGAACTAAAAGGCATGCCTGATCTTACCGAAAGTGGAATTCAGAAGAAAACTCACGGCATTATCGATGAGTTCTTAAGCAATAGGGACCTCCAGGATGCTGTTGAATGTGTCAAAGAGGAGATGCATAAAATGACAATCGTGCGTTTTATTGAGAATGGCCTCAATATCGTAATTGAGCGTAAGCCATCAGCTAGAAACGAATTCGGGAAACTGCTCAGAGAGCTTTTGTCAAAGCAACTGATATCCCGCGATGTACTTATTGAGGGTTTTAGGGTAATGTTGGAAGGAGCATCTGATATAATTGTGGACGTTCCTCAGCTATTTGAAAATTTAGCTCAAACATTAAAGCCTATCCTGGAGCATGATGATCAATGTTTGTATGTAGTTAAAGATATGGAACAGCTAGTATCTGCAGATATTACAACAAGGGGACGTTTGATGGCAGCGGTTTTAGCTGAGATAGCGAAGACAAAAGATAAGGAGAAGTCAGCTCGTGTTTAGCATACTTCTGGTCTTACTTGGAAACATTTTGGAGCTAAAACTAGTGATAATGTAGAACAACTTATTAGTTCGAAAAATTTGCGTTTCATGAAGGATTCACTTGGAAGCCTGCATCAACCATCGCACCCTGAACGAACAGATAATGCTAGTACAAAAAACAAATGTTACACCAAGGAGTTTAACACGTGAGAAATTCCATAGTAAATAAGGAAGGGAGTCAGAGAAAATATTTTTGTACTTTAGAACTTGTGATCTGTTTGAGAGGAATGATATTACAATATTTACTAAGATTTAATCTACAGGATAAGGTTGACTGTATATAATCTAAATTGTATGTTTACTGTGTCACCAATAAAATGTTGTTACTTGGAATTTTTTAGTTTTTCTTGAACCATATTGTACATATTAGGATTACGTACAAAATACATTAATAATAGCAAAATAATAAAATAAATATATAAAGAATAAATATATTCGCTAAAGAAGTAAAATAATCATAATCTGATATCTATAAAAGGTTTATTGAATGGGTGGTGCGAAATGACATTCTTGCCCCAGGGGCTGACTGATCTAGATTCGTCCCTAATCTTAGGCTACTGAAGTCAAATTTTCAACACTAACTAAAAAGCCTTTGGAAGAACAACCCGAGAATTATTTTTAAGTTTTATTTGAAAATTGTCTTGTGCAATGTTGATTAAAGAAAATATTTCTCCTATTTTTCCCCCTCTCACTCCTTCCCTTTCCCCATTTCTTCGTTCCCCCTGTTTCTTATTCACTCTTTTTTTCTTATTTATCTAAATCTTTGTGTGTATATTCTGCTTATTTTTCTACCACGGTAGAAAAAATACCGTATATGAAGGGTTTACTGCCCTCCCCGGTACCTTGCTCTTTACGCTAAAATTTGACTGTTTCTCCCAATTTTTTATGAACGGCTCCTGAAACACTTGGGCCGTTTAGTTATAATAGAAAGATATTTTTAAAGTAATAAGAACTTTAATTGCGTTCATTACTTTCAGTTAAAAACAATTGTTTTTTTTTATTTAATTAAATCTGGGGACGCCAAAAATTGAAGGCTCATCTGTTACTTCCAGGTGTGTTATGTTTTCAGCAACAACTAAACGAGACCTGGAATAACAACCTGGAAAATAGCAACCTGGAAAATAATAACAATCTGGAAAATGATAACAACCTAGAAAATACGAACATTCTTTTTGTTTATCGCTCTGAATTTGTAACTAACTTTACAGAATAATCTGATTCACTGTTGGAATCTGATCATTGCACCTTTCTCAGATCTTGCTCTGTACTAGAAACTGAACATCAACGAATCGTTCATTTTTTTTGAATCTTTTGCCTAAATGTCTAGGTACATCCACTTCGGCAGCCAATCAACTTGAATAGTGTCACACAAACTTTGTGTCTCAACAAAACCTATCCTCTCCACACAAAAAAGTGACCCTTTGTCTACGTCTCCGGAGACGATTCCATACCTATGCGAACCTGGGGGATAAATGCACAAGTTCCGTAGGTGATTATACTTATTCCGTAAAAGCTGTATTAAATTTAATTTATTGACTCGGAGCGATTAAGTAGTACAGCATTTTTCCTCTAGAGGCGCTGAGGTACGCGGGGTCACTTTTGGAGAGTTTTGTCAGTACTTGTTCAGTATGTGTTTATACTTTGGATAAAAATAATCTACTCAGTTTGATCTGCTGAAGACGGCCACTGTGTATGTGACCAAAATGGGACCGTTGGTTCCAATATTGGGATGTTTCGTACAGTTGTCAAAATCTTCAAATTGTGCCAGCGCGCTGGTCAAAATGGCGAGACCGGGTGGTTACTTAATCAAATGACTGTGAGACGTGTGAACCACATTCGCCATCCTGAAGTATATATCGTTTTTCAATCGGGATTTTAGGGGTTATTCACATTGCTACTTTGAAATTCTCTTTATGGAGCTTAAATATGTAAGGGGGTCTAGGATTGGTCAGCCAAAAACAACCAGACCATGAGTAGCAAGTTTACATACTTTAGGGTCTTATGCAAACCAGTTTGATGTGCCTACACAGTCGATGTTAAGCCATCATTATCCCGACTGTTAAGGGCTGTGAATCTTATTATTCTTCGTTTATCTTTGATACTGAGGTTGGAAATGTGATTTGAGATTTCTAGGGAAAATGGACAACGATGGGACTGTCATGAACGAAGGCAGGCCCGCTCCCCTTCTGAAAAAAATTGCAAGGGAAATTTTTCCTAGAAAACTCACTGCTGTAGAAAAAATCTTAAAAGGGAGTGTTAAGCTAAAATCTGACCAAATATGGTATCCATTATCCTGCCGGCTCCCTCTTACAAATATCCATATCTACGTATATGGGAACCTTCGTTGCTCGAGACTCTAGAAGTGGCTACAACTGGTCAGACAAAAAATATGGTCCTTGTAGATTTTCAAAAAAGTACTTCTCCTATCCCCAAAACCCAAAATTGGTTTACTCAAATATACGACTTACGGCTTACCCAAGAGGGTTTGGACCATGAAACAAGAGTAAAATGTGACAATGAGGCTTTAAAATTGTAAAATAATATTGGTGAATGGGGTCACTTTTAAAATGGTGCAGCCTATGGAGAGGAAATTCTCCCCCAAAAGCCTAATAGCTTCATTATTTTGTTGACCTAAAGCTTAAGAAGTGTATACATAAATGTGACAGCACCAATAATACCCCAGTGAGCTTTTAATTTTTAATCTAGTTAAAAATGACAAATTTGAAAGTATCCTTTTTTTTAATTTCAACTCTGCCACCTCTATTAGGAATCTCTTATTCAATTTACTTTAACTAGGAAAACAGAAGAAATAAATAAAGCTCCTTTACTCGTGCATTTCGTTTGAATCTAGTGACACGTAAGAAATACGTATAGCTTCAAAAATTACACTGTATTATCTTCCTTCTGATAGACATCAGCTAGAGCACTATTGATTAGGCACGTGAGCAAGATCTTATTTTTTTTTATTTGAGGGGTTGGAGGTACAATAATAAACATTTTTCTTTTTTTTGGGGGGGGCGAATAACTAAAAACAAATTTTTTTCAATAATTTGAAGAAGAATGCCCAAACTTCAGGAAAATTTAGGGTTTCCGGGGAATGGGGGCGGGCGCCAAGGGCTTCATGCCTACACCCTTGTTTCTGGTTTATGGAGCTAAGCCATAACAAAATAATCTGCATAAGCTGCATTCTGGGGGAGTCCTGTGTGATAAAGGACATCCACCACATGGCTAATATGGGAGTAAAGTTCATTTTTGATGCAAATGGATGTTATATTTAGATTGAGGATGCAATTCTAGGTTTATATTTGTACATTAGAGGGTGGGGTATATATTCTGTGAATATATATAGGTTCTAAGAAATTCATAAATTTCGTAGAAAAACTGGAAATACAAGGAAAGAAGTGAAGATAAAGCCTCTCCCCCTGCAAAATGTGTTAACTAGGATTATTCTGTATATTTTCGAGTAAGAATTGTTTTTTTAAAGTGTTTCCTTATGTCCAGCTGGACTCTTAGGCTTAAAATACTGGTTGACCGGTTGACTAATTTAAAGATTTTATATATATATATATATATATATATATATATATATATATATATATATATATATATATATATATATATATATATATATATATATATATATATATATATATATATATATATATATATATATATATATATATATACACTGTCTAATTAGCCATCTGGTGGTATCCCGTGTGATAAATTTGATCGAGTTTTGAATGCAACTAAAGTTGGCTTTATATTATTTATCCCTGCGTAGTATCTTTTTTATCGTATTCTCTTACAGGACTAACTGCAAAGAGGGGTTTTTTCCTCCCCCTCCAGTTAGCGACGTTAATATTTTCCTAGTCTCTCTTTTTAATATCGCTTAATACCTCCTTGTTGACCGTCATCCTTTTCTTACAAGCGTTAGATGGTGTAAAATACTTGCTTGCCCAGATAAATTGGTCCTTGACCTTACCGAAGGTCCAACAGCTAGCCTATAGTACCTAAATTTTAAAACAAGTTTAGTTTTGCATATAATTTTCAAAAACTTGTTCAATGTTTTGCAATGGAAAATCCCAATAACTTTGCTTGGGGTTGCCGCTCCCCAAACCCTCTACTTTTGCAGCCTTTAAATAAAAAAAAAAAGTTTTTTAAACTGAAAGTAAGGAGCGACATTAAAACTTAAAACTAACAGAAATTATTACACATATTAAAGGGGCTGTGCCCTCCTCAGCGCCTCACTCTTTATGCTAAAGTTTGACTTTCTCACAACTCTTTTTTTTAAACAATAAAAACTTTAGCGTAAAGAGCGAGGCGTTGAGGAGGGCACAGCCTCTTTCATATACGGAATAATTTCTGTTCGTTTTAAGATTTAATGTCGCTTCTTACTTTCAGTTTAAAAAACTTTTTTTTTTATTTAAAGGCTGCGAAAGCGGGGGTTTTGGGGGGCGGCAGCCCCCCAACTGTGCCTCCTAATCCCTGTACGTTTTAAGGTTCGACCTTGTAACTCAGCCTCTTTAACTCTTTAGAAAACGTAGTTTTTTTCAAATAATTTCTGCACGTTTTTGTACAGTTTATTACTTATTATTGCTTGACTAACTGTTAGATGATTGTGTATTATTCTTTTCTTTCTCGACAGGGTGTTTTAAGGGTCGACCTTGTAACTCAGCCTCTTCAACTCTTTAGAAAACATAATTTTTTTCAAATAATTTAAAAGAGACTGAGTTTTTTTTTTTAAATTTAAATTCAGTATATAAAAAATTTTATCTAACGGTGAATCAAACTAGGGTCTTCCGCCCTGACATTAAGGAGTCTCACCGCTACACTAAAGGGACATAATTGAAATTTTTTTTTAGTAATGTGATGAATCTTTTTGACGCAAGCAAAACTTGATATTTGGTTTTTTGAAAACAAGGAAGGAGTGTTCAGATGGAGCTGAAATTTCGAGGATAAGCTCCCAGGCCCCAGGAAAGCTTGTCCTCTAAATTTCAGCCCGATCAGACAACGTTAAAGGGGGTTGTGGTGGGAAAAATTAACATGGGCTAATATAGGAAAACGAGGTTTTTCGTAAATGTAAATTCGGGGGATAATATTTTCGGTCTGAAAATATCAAAAGGCCCTAACAGGTCGAATTCTGCTTCGAATGAGTCCTCATTCAACCGGATCCGTTGCCAACTGTGGCCTGTAGGCGTGGCTAAGAAAAAAAAAAGAAATGATGATTTTTAAGTGGCTATATTTGGTTTTTTGAAAACAGGGAAGGAGTGATCGGATTGAGCTGAAATTTCGAGGATAAACTCCCAGGCCCTAGGAAAGCTTAACCTTTAAATTTCAGCCGAATCGGACAACGTTAAAGGGGGGATGTGTTGGGAGGGTCGAAACTTCCGGCCCAGTTTACCCCATGAAAGTCGGAGGAGGATGAAATTTTGCACGTTTCTTAGTTTGAGTTTGGGCTACAAAATGCGATCACCGCCGTCTCTCTGCGACCTCTAGGACCTGAAATCGCTTAACATTGTGGTGGGTCGCCTCTTTATAGAGGCACAAGTGTGCCTCCTTGATTCGTTCCGTAAAGCGTGATACACTTCCGTCGCGCCATACCTCTTTGTGCTACCCATGATAAACTTCGTGCAATACTTGGCACAATTCCAACTGGCATGCCTTAAGTCACCTGGCGTATACAATTTTTGACAGAGCGGGCCACCCCTTGAGAATTTCAAAGAAAAGATTGAAATCAACTAATTTTAGCTAAGAGGTTGCAGCAGGGAAGTCCTATTTTCAAATTTTATTTTATGTTTTAATCAGATTTAAATCCCCATGCTTTATCGAAAGTTAGTTTAAGGCCACCATTAGAAGAGCTGTATGAAGTGTGTACTGTCAAATAAGGATTGTATGAAGACGTATCGACTTTCATAATCTAAAAGGTACCCCCCCCCCCTCTCTAAAACAACTAAGAAAGATCAATAAATTGGTTCAATCTTTTTTTCCCCCAATATTACCTTGTTCTCAATAAACTTGGAGATGCTTTTTTTTTCAAAATGTGATGTCCTTCTTATCTCACTTGCAAAAAATTGAAAAATTCTTCCTGTATAAATCTGATCATTTTGCCATATCTTAGATGCGGGATAAATATTTCTTATATAAGTAACTAGTCCTTCAAAACCCCACAAACCCTGAAACTCATTTTTAAGTTTTTCGGCTGTTATGTTACATTTTTGTAGTTTAAATGCTGCTTAAATAATTTATGCAAGTGTAAACCCTCATTAAAAGTTTATTGGGATTGGAATATTTCGGTTTCGGAAAAATTCTACTGGACATTTTTTTTTCTTTTTCTAGAAATATGGATTGCGATCCTCTGATTTGCTCTTTTTGTATCGGCTGTCCTTTGTCTTAAACAAGCCTGACAGGTCAACTTTCTTTTACTATAATTTTACGACCGTGAAGATGGCCATAAGTTGAATTAGTTGCGGCTTTTTGGCTTTAGTGGAAATCTTTATTCTAAGATTAATTTAATGCTTGAATCATATGTCATAACTTGTTTTGGTCCATTCACAATTAGATTTTAGTAACCTTCTAATAGATTTTAGCTAGTTTTTAGCTAGATTTTAGCTAATTTGAGACGATCAGGTTTATACTAGAATCTTCGGTGCTTATTTAGTAGCAAGGCAATACGCGAGAAGAACCGCATATAGAATCTCAAAGATCCTATCGAAAAACAGGTTTCCGCTGCCTAGTGAGGTATTACTCTCACTCTGTAAAAAATATTTAAACTTTAGTTTTTGGGGGTTAAAGGGGCAAAAAAAGGTGCCAAGGTTAGGTTACGTATTTAATATATGCAATACTTTACCCCCCCCCCCCTATTGTGTAAATATATAGCCTAAATTTGTTTCTAAACTATTATATTTTTATCATACTTTGTTTTATTTCATTAGCAGTAACCAAACCTCACTTCTCGCGTGTTGCCCGGCTACTAAATAAGTACCGAATTTTCTGATTCGCAGAAAAGTCTTATGAAAAATTCTGATTGGCTTAAATCAGGGTACTTGTCCATTATTCAGGAAACACCAAGAATTTGATTCGAATATCAGACAATAACCGGTTTATTGCTGTCTGTACTCGGAGAGAATTATATTCGACTCTGTGGAATTTGTGGCTATATTTTATTTAAATCTTTAGTTGGTATTTTGGTCAGGTTAGGTTACATTTTGCATGCAGCCCCGCTATACTCAACCCCCCCCCCCTTAATATGAAAATATGCATCCCAAATTATGTACATCCTATCTATCTCACAAGCGTCTCAGCTGTTTCAACTTTCAACTCTGTATCTATAGATTGAATTAACTTGAGTGTTTCCTGAATAATGGACAAGTACCTGAATCAGTGCAAGTTAAATCTGGCTTTAGTGAGGTATCATTGTGAATGGGCCTAAAGCAATTTGCAACAAGTATTTCACCTCCTGTTTTTATTTCCAGCAATTAACGAATGTCTTAATTCAGGGATTTTAGTTTCGTTTTTTTTACTATGAATAGGCGAATAGTTAGCATGACTCTAAACTGAAATAGTTGCGGCCGCTTTTTGTTGAGTAGCAGAAATCCTTAAAAACGATATGAAAACGATTTAGTTTAATTATCGAGTCGCGTGCGATAATTTGTTTTGGGCATGGAATGAATTTGCAACGAATATTTTCAACCTTGTTTTATTTCAAGCTTGTTAGGCTTGTTCTTATTTCCTGCAATTAAAGAAATGCTTGAATTTAGGGATTTTAATTTCTTTCTTTTACTATTACTTTGACTTGAATAGCTTACATGGCCCTAAAATGAAATACTTGTATTCGCTTTTAGCTCAGGTAGTTTAATTTTTGTTCTAACTTTAAATTGAATTACTATTAATTGAATTCTTGAATCATATTTCGTTGTTTGTTTTATGTAATTGACTTGGAAATAGTGTTTCACAGCCTGTTTTTGGTTTCAGATATTAATGAATGCTCGAATGAAGGGATCTTTCTTAAGTTTCTTTCTAGCGATTTTAGTTTCTTGGATTTACCATGACTTGACATGAATTTATACTTACCAAATGTACTTTGCCAGTCAATCCTATTATTATTATTATTTTTTTGTGCTGTTATCATAGTAAAAAAAAAAAATTATTTGATAATTTGAATAAAAATTGTCTAGAAACTAAAAAAAAAAATGGATTTCAGGGGGCCAGTCCCATAGCCACTCTCTCTGCATACTTCCATGTACTCTATATGTTCAAATTATCAAATTTTATTTGATAATTTGAATAAGAATTGTCCAGAAACAAAAAAAAATCAGGGGGGCCAGTCCCTGAGCCACCCCGTCTACATAGGCTACTTCCATGTATTCTATATGTGCCAATATGAGATTGAACTACACGTCGGGAATTATAATTTTGGGAAAGAAAGGAGAACTTGGGAAAAATTAAGAAACAATATTCTAGTAGCACATGAGCAATTTCTAGGGTTGAAACTTAATCAAAAATTTACTTATCCAAAAAATTCCACGGCAAAATTATGTATATTAATCTTTAAAACAATTGAAACATGGGCAAAGCTTAATATTTTTGGGCTCTTTGCATAAATTTGATACACAATTGTGCGGATATTACGCAAGAAACACTAGTTCAGTGAAAGGAATAGCCAATATTTTTGAAATTAAATATACGGATTGCGATAAAACCATTGAGACATGATCTTGGTATAGTTGTAGTTCCTGTTTTACCACTACTAGAATCTTGTGAACTTCAAAAATTCTTAACCATGGCTGATCATTATTAAGACGATTCAATAATAATCGAGAATTGTATAGCAAGTACATACGCAGTGGGGAGGGAGGAGGCTTTAGTGCTCAGACTCCCACCGAAATCCTAAATTTGTTCTAATTTGTTTGGCGGATGTCACATAGTTTTTTTTCATTATTAGGATCTCCCTCCCCCCCCCCCCAAAAAAAAAATCGTACCTGCTGTAGAAAATTTTAGAAAAACTAAGTAAAATTTATTTGTTGTCAATTACAAGCTGATTACAAATCTATTAGGCCTGCAATTGTGATCTAGCCTATTGTCACATTTGTGATCCACGGAATATAATCTATTAAAAAACAATTGTAATATTAACTTGACCAGTTTTGACAAATCAACTGCAATATTTTTATTTCTAAATGCAAGAGGATGGTTCAAAAGTTTTCACTTTGGCACAAGACTTTGAAGTGCTATTTATTGGCAGCTTTTTAAAGGAATGGCATAAAAAAAGCCAAGTGCAGGTGTAATGTGTAAATTACAGCCTAAAAATAGTTCCGGTACTTAATAACAATCCGGTAAACACGCGAGAAAGACCGCATCGAAATCTCAAAGATGCTATTGAAAAATAGGTTTCCGCTGCCTAGTGAGGTGTTGCTCACTCCGTGACAAAGATTTAAACTGAAGTTTTTGGGGTTGAAGAGGCAAAAAAAGGTGCCTGGGTTAGGTTAGGTTACGTATTTAAAATATGTTATGCCTTAACCCCCCCCCCCCCCCCCCACCACTAATGTGCAATTATATAGCCCAAATATATTCATAAACTATTATCTTTTCATCTTATTTTGTTTTATTTCATTAGCACTAGCGAAACTTCACTTCTCGCGTGTTTACCGGATTCTTAATAAGTACCTTATTTCCTTTTCTGCTAGAAAAAATAATTTTTCATTTTGTTACTTAACAACACAGTGAGGGTTGTTGTCCCCTTTAGTTTAAGTCTCATCCTGAGTAAATTAGGCAAGTTTCCAAAATATCAAAAAAATTATGTGACAATTCTCTAATTTAAAATTAAATTTTTCAGCAGGTGACAGTTGCCCCTATTGGCAAAGGAAAGGTATCAAAATTAGACGTGGAACGAGCCATTGAAGAATCTAGAATTTCTGTTTTATCTAGATTTGCAGGTAAGACCATTATTTTACATTTTACCTGTTAAAGTCAGCAATAATAGTGTTTTCATGAAAAAAGAAAATCTCCAAATCTGTGAATGAACGAATTAAATAGCTGTTGCTAGCAGAGTGGGTCAATTTAGGGGGTGATTGGGAAATTGCCCCTTCTCCCTGGATTAAAAAAATCTCTTTTCTGTATTTCTATTGAAACATACCTTTTTTGGTATTTCCATTGAACAAAATCGAAAAATAACATTTCAGCCTTAGATTAAAAAAAAAATTTGTTTTGCCCCTCCTTCTAGATTTTCATAGATTAACGCCGCTTGTTGTTGTTTAGTTGACGTTCGAGCGAATCAACTGCTTACTATATGTTAACCATATGTTAAATCTTCGGCTTTGGCTGAAACCCCGTCAGTTGAAGATCAAACAAACGAGAATTTGGCATAGACCACTTCAATCCTTAAAATATCATGGGATTATTCTAGGGCGTTGTACAGCGTGTTCTTGCTTAAATCACTGACATTGGTCTGCCCCTGGTTGCTATAATCGAGACAGTTTGTATTGTAAAACATGGTTGCCAAGCGGTGCTTTTAGTTCTCTTTTGACACTTTTTACCTTTATTGACACCGGGACACTTTTAGGTTTAAAAGAGCCACACTTTTTGCATTTTATTTCTGATATAACCCCGTTTATTTTTTAATCTTACTCTTTTCTTGGAAAATTCATGTTTTACGCTTCTCTGGGTTGTATTTCTTATTAACTAGGGAATTTTTTCCTATTTCAGTGGCATACCAGATTTCTCTGCTTTCTGTATAATGGCAATATTGTCCACAAATTTAAACTTGATGAAACACGTAACTAGAGTGATGGAAAAATGTAAGCAGGCAGCTAGAACTAGAGGTCCTGAATTTTAGTCGGAGTTAAGCCTAGCTGCCTATTGTCTAGAGTGACACTAAAAGTGCCACTTCTTGTTCGTTTTGACATTTTCTTCTCAAATTGTATTGAACGTCTTGTGGTAAATTCATGGCGGTACTTTCGGATCATCAGGGCCTCTCTAAAAAGTCAAGTTGGGGTAATGCTAATTAAATAAAATAAGATTGTATTACTATATAATATTTTATAAACAAATTTGGGCTACATAATTGTACATTAGGGGTGGTGGAAGGGGGAGGGGGGTTAAAGCATAGCATATATTAAATACGTAACCTAACTTAGGTACCTCCCCTCCTCCCCCCCCCCCCAAAAAAAAAAACAAAAACAAAGAACAACACTTTAAATATCTTAAAACCACGCTATACAATATATTTCTCTTGAATCAAACAGTTCGTGGTAACGAACTGTAAGTAAAGAGCGACCCGGCTCAATGGTAACCGAAACTGTAGAAAACGGAATTTTGATACCAATAGATACATCAAAAGAATCAGATTTTAATGCTGATTTCAAATATATAAGTTTCATCAAGTTTAGTTCTACCTATCAAAAGCTGTGCGCCTGAGAAAATTTGGCTGATTTTCGAAAAAAGGGAGAAAAAACCCCTAAAAGTTATAGAACCTCAATGAAAATCACACCATCATATTCAGCGTATCAGAGAACCCTACTGCGGAGGTTTCGAGCTCCTATCTACAAAAATGTGGAATTTTGCATTTTTTGTCAGAAGAAAGATCACGGATGCGTGTTTATTTGTTTTTGTTTGTTTTTGTTGTTTGTTTTTTCCCAGGGGTGATCGTATCGACCCAGTGGTCCTAGAATATCGGGAGAGGGCTCATTCGAACGGAAATTAAAAGTTCTAGTGCCCTCTTTAAGTAACCAAAAAGTTGGAGGGCAACTAGGCCCCCTCCCACGCTCATTTTTTTCCCAAAGTCGCCCGATCAAAATTCTGAGATAGCCATTCTGTTCAGCATGGTAGAAAATATGATAACAATGTCTTTTAGGATGACTTAATCCCCCGAAGTCCCCGGGGGGAGGGCTGAAAGTTATGAACTTTACCCAATGTTTACATACAGTCTTGGTTATTGGGAAGTATACAGACGTTTTCAGAAGGATTTTTTCGGGTAGTGGGGAAGGGGGGAGTGGGTCGGGGGTTATGTGGGATTATCTTACCATGAAGGAAGTTTTAATGGGAGAAGGAAGATTGTTAGGAAGGGGGTGCCGAATTTCTCAGCATTATTTAAATAAAGATCAGAAATAAAATATATAAAAAAAAACAAGTTTTGTAACTGAAAGTAAGAAGCAACATCAAAACTTAAAACGAACAAAAAATATTACCTATATGATTGGGTTCATCCCCTAGTCAATACCTCGCTCTTTAAGCCAAAGATTATTTAGTACTTCCATAAAAGTTATTTATTCTAATTAACGGCATTTGTGATTAAGGGGTCATTTTTAAAGAATTGGAACAAAATTCGAACTTTAGCTTAAAGAGCAAGGTATTGACTAGGGGGCGAACCCTCTAATATACGTATTAAAAATATAAGAATATAGAGGTTCGTTACGTAAGTTAATTCGTAAGTTACGTATATTTATTACGAATAAAAACGTTCGTAAATAAAATTAAACAGGTTTCGAGAAAGCCATTTAATAAAAGTGAAATTAATATTCAATTTTTTTTTAATTACTCATGTACGGTGAGCCAAAATCAAAACCTGCATTAATTCAAAAACGTTCAAAATCTAAATAAAAAAAACAAGTTTTTTTAACTGAAAGTAAGGAACGATGTTAAAACTTACAACTAACATAAATTATTCCGTATATGAACGGGGCTGTCTCCTGCTCCACGCCGTATTCTTTACGCTAAAGTTTGACGTCCTACCGACTCTTTTTTTTTAAACAATAAAAAACTTTAGCGCAAAGAGCGAGGCGTTGAGGAGGGGACAGTCCCTTTTATATTTGGAATAATTTCTGTTCGTTTTAAGTTTTAACATCGTTCCTTACTTTCAGATAAAAAAATTTTTTATTTTTATTTAATCATCTTGTAAAAACGGGTTTTTCATTGCGTCTTTCCCGTTTGACTGTAGCATCTCTTGTTGGACTTCTTTAGAGGGGCCCTGATAAAGCGAAAGTACCAATTTCACACAGTTTAATAAAAAGGAGGGTATTATTTGCTTCTCTTTCTGGCACATTTTATCACATTTTATCACATTTAAAGCACATTTTTATCACAGGAATATAGGAAAGCAACCTCTCTTTCTTCGGTTTAATGCAAAAAAATGCTGGAAAAGATATTTAAAGAATCTGATAATCTTATCCAAGATTCTGATATCCAAGAGATTACAATTGACTAACAGAGTTTTGATTTGCAATGCCTCCCATAGTCCCCCAGCCTGCAATGCCTCCCAGCCTGTTTGTAAAACATACTAAAAAACAAACTGAACGACAGCAAATCTAAATCTTCTCCCCCCAAAATTAAAAGAGTAGTACAAAAATGCAAAATTGTTCGCTAAATAACGACTATTCAAAAACATCCATAATTAAACTTCCCCTTGCCAAGATAAATTTAGTTTCCTCCTCCTTGCAGAATGAGACTTTTACCAACCCATGTAGCTCACTGATTTTGTTTTCCCTTCTATAGAATGTATCCCGTGTTTGCAAGACAACGTACAAACTAATAATGAATGGTAGTTTCAACTTTTCGCAGAATTTCAAGGGGTTCTATAGCAAAGAACGTCTGGGAACCCTGCTCAATATTTTTATTATTGACTATTCTAGTCATTTTTTGGCAATTTAGAGCCTGTATAATTGGCAAGGCGGAGAAAGTGTAACAGACCACGCCCTTCTATCAGCTAAAATATATCCGCTAGTTAGCCTTGCAAGGACAAAAACAGCCGCCAAGTTTCTGTTGCCAACTTTTCAATATTTTTTTTTCCAAATAATTAAGCCTATAGGGCAAGTCATTTGTTAAAATATTGTTCATCCATAACAAGATGCAAAGATCAAAACATATCAAGCTAAAGATGTTTAGTAATGATGTTTATCAAGTTAAAGATGTTCAGATGTGCAACTTTGAGCTACCATAACTTTTTTTTTATAAATATAAAAAAAAAACATCGCTTTATCGGTGCGATAAGAGGCCAAATCGACCGCAATAATTTAAAAGCCAGTGTGTTGGCCAAAACAGATTCGTAGGAAAGGGAAAAACAGGGATAATGTTTAGGTTTTTCGGTACTTGTGCATTATATGCAACACAAGAAAGAAGTCAAGTTTGGTCAATGCTAATGAAATAAAATAAAATAGGATAAATATATAATAGTTTAGAAACACATTTGGGCTACATATTTGCACATTATGGGGGGGGGGGGGCCCCAAAGCAAAGCAAATATTAAATACCTAACCTAGGTACCTTTTCCCCCCGCCAAAACCCCAAAAAACAACACTTTAAATATCTTATACGCAATTAAAACCACGCTATACATTGTATTTCTCTACAGCGGTGTCTTGAATCATCCCGTAAAAACGAATTTTTCGTCGCGTCTACAGTTTGACGTATATAAAAGAGTAGGTATAACGAAGGAGTACCAAATATTTTGAAAAAAAGTGTCGCGTATCACCTTTTGAGTTACCACATCCTAAATGGAGACATCTAAGTTCCTTTTTCCTAAGTTTTTTTTTTTGGAGGGGAGGGGGGTGTTTAAAACTTGTAAAGCTATTAGGGCAATGCCCCGATCTTGTCAGTGTTGTCACGTTGAACCCCGACGTACTTTGGCATTATATGGACCTATCTAAAAAGTCAAGTTTGGTTAATGCTAATGAAATAAAATAGGAAATAAAATTTTTAGGACCTGTACTGATGATGAGGGTTGCCAACTTTTTGATCCATTAATATGTCCCCTGAGCATCCAAAAAATTGTCCTTCTTGGAATCTAAAAACATTCTAATTTTTTTTTTTTTTACCAGTCGTATTATTGACCAAAAGGCGCTTTGTAAGCTTATTTTCAAGCGGCAAGTTAACATGGAATATATAAAAAAAAATCCATATAGAACATTCATACAAAATGAATTAGTGCGAAAGCACGAAACTCACATAAGCATATAAATCCCTTACTTTGGAGAAAATCCTTTACTTACAACATCTCTGATAAAACCTGGATGCTCAAAAAAAAGAAAAAAAAAGAAAAAAAAAAGAATAAAAGCACTACTTTAGTAACAGTGACTTTTTTTCCAAAATATGTATCAAGTTGCGAAATGTTTCGTTTCATGTCATAAATTTACAAAATGTATCCCTTTTTGCCATTTATGTCCCAAATTTCTAAAATACGTCACTTTTTTGCCCTTTTACGCCATTATGTCCCGGCACATGGGAACATGTACTTCTGACGTAAATATATCTAGTTGGCAACTCTGCTGAAGATGTGTTTACGACATTTAGCTCCGCCGAAAATCAATGTTGTCATTCTTTATTCCAATTGGCTATAATGACATCATGGTATTAGGATAAAAATCGAAATGTTTCTAATCGTTGATCAATTTCTCAGAGTACAAACTTGTTTGTTGGATTTAATCTTTGCTAGTGAACGAACTATGTAATTTGAATTAAAACGGCACAATCACCTTGAAATATAACCATTAATCAAAATACAGATATTTACCTTTATTTGGGAATAGTGTGGTCGATTATATATTTGTTTGTGAATTCTCCAGTTGATGCTCGCTGTCCTTCTCTCTGACGCGTGAAACGGAGCCAGAAATCAATCAAAACCGGTATGGACAAACTTCTTTAATAAACCATATTTCAAAAATACCCTTATTTAAACTATCTGTCCTAGCCGAGTGGTGAGCCCTCCAGACTTTATAATTTAAGGTTAGAGGTTCGAATTCTGGTGTAGCTGGTTGTTGGGTTTGAAACGTGGGTCAGTGTTGAATGTTGTGAACATCTAAGCTCAGGCAGAGTCGACTTAGCTCTAAATGCGTACATGGCGATATCTGGGGAGAAAACACTAGAAGTGTCTACTCTCGGCCGAAAGCATCGAGCCAGTAGTTCGGTCCTTGCACAATGCAAATCATTGGTCAGCATACGATTTTGTGAGATTTTTCTTTTATGAAAATTAGGAAGTTTTAGAGCAGTAGAGCATTTTAGTCAGTGTTGTAACGTTGAGCCGCGAAAAAAATACAGAAAATTAATTAATAAAATTTGGAAATGCTTTTCATCCATACAAATTCAAATGAGTTTCAGATTCCTGATTTTACCCTAATAATTACAGTAGCTGATTGCTTACGTCTTAAATCGATCGGGTCACCTGTTTCGTCCTGCTTGAAGTTTTTGACAGGGTCGCCATTTCAAGGAAATCGTAGGAAATGAACACAGCATCGAAACAGGAAAAATCCCTAATTAATAAGAAAGTATAGAACCAAAAAACTCAAAAAAATAATTAAATAAAGTATTAAAAATGAAAGTAAACGAGAGTTGAGATTTTTTTTAAAGAAAAAATATGTATTTTAAGACCTTAAGGTATCCCAGTGTCACCCAAGGAGGAAAGGACCAAAAGACCACTAAAAGTATCCTTAAGACAACCATGCAGCTTTAACAAAGATATCGAAATGTGGCATGGAACGTTTCGATTCCCTTCCCGTGTGCGAGGGGAAGGGGTTACAGGCTCTTGTACTAATGAGTTACATGCAACAAGATGAAGAAAGGAACCAATAACAAAACGAAGGAACCAATAGATAATTTTGATCAGTTAATTTTGGGCTAACCTTTAATAAAAGGTAGCTTTTGAACTTCTAAAAAACCTTAACTATATTGAACACTAGATCACAAACGGTATACTGGATTTTGAGGAATTTCGCGGAGAATTCAATTTTCAAGAGGTGACCGCCTAGAGAGTCACTTTCAAGGTTGTATCTATGGGGGGTAGGGGGGTGTGCCCCCCTAGAAATGTTTTTCTGACTCCTAAAGACGCAAAAAATGAATGTAATTTTTTGATGCGTTTTTAAGTTTTTTTTGTACCCCCCCCAAAAAAAATTCCTTTTGTAAGCCCCCCCCCCCCAAAAAAAAAGAAATCCTGGATACGACCGTAGTCACTTTGAAGTGTTTTTTTTTTTTTTTTTTTAAATATAAAACCTCTATTTTCATATCACATACCCATTCTCCCTGAAGTCTGACCCCTTCCTTTTCTTGATCGCCGACGTAGGCACTATGCTTTGCACGGTAAGATTTTGTAACTTTATGCCCAGTAATATTACGAAACAGTTATAAGGTTCATATACAAATTATATTTACGTAAGAAATTTGGTTTATAATTCAAAGGACCGCAAGACCTTCGAGATGGGAAATAATATTTATTTAGTTTTGTGGTGGCGTTAACTCATGCACGTCCGTTGATGCTGATAAATTCACTAAAATTAAGGCTTTTCATAAATAATCAATGTTTGTTTTTAAGATTGATAGCTCATATGATAAAAATAAATGGATAGCTATAAATATTCTATAATTAAAATAAGGAAACCACATGTTTTTGGCTTTTCTGCTTTGGGTTTTGTCACTCTTGTAACAGTCCGAATTTATTCGAAAACGGGTGCACAAGTAAAATCCATTATCAAAAGCACAGTATATATAATAGCCGTATGATCTTTCCCCATCTGTGGTAATGTGGTTTTTATAGTATTTAAGTGGATGTAGTGGTAGATGCCTTTATTCTCCCTTTACAGGGGAGATAAACTATGGCCCTAAGGTATTTAAACTTTGGTAGCGTGCCTTAGGCTGTGACCGAACTAATGAGGCGTACCAGCTGGGTATGTTCGAGGGGCTAAAGGTAGATTGTAGAGAGGTTGGCTATAATACAATACTTTTATTCAGTTAACTTATAATAATAACAGATATATATTTTCTACTGGGACTGGCTGTCCCAAGTAGATCACAAGTCTCGGAAAACTATAATAATATATAATAGGATACTTCGACACTTACAATGATCCGACAAGATTCTAAGGAATTTCTAAAAACAACGGACCAGAGGCCAGTCCGGCATAAAATTAGTATCAGTCTGCCCCTTCCCATAAAATGTATCTTTTATTCATTTATATCAACCACACCTTCCTTTACCCAACCGACGCAATAGCTAGGAAGTGGTGATTTCTCAATTTCCTGTTAAGCAGAAACTTAGCAGGATATATTCCTTATCTTAATAAAAAGTGGTATTTCTAAACTTTGTATTTGCGTCTTAATATTTTTTTACTAAATTAATAATTAACTAAATTAGAAAGCTTCACCACAATACTCCCCATTTAAAGAAGAATTGTCCCAATGCTCAATATTTTACTTTTAAAACAACTTAATTTTGTTTACAGCTATTATGCTGCCATCTTTGGGTCATTGTGTACATATACCCTCTATGGGTTTCCTTAGGGTCATATTTCTGCTCCAATATAGGCCATGTTTTTCTTTTTTTTTCGAAGGATTTCAATTTGAAATTCATCCTTGTTTCTCTTTTTTTCTGTCTCTAGGACTGAAAAATACTCTTTTTACCCTTTTCATATGCATCTTCTGTTTTAGCTTGACCCCAAGCGGCTTAAGCATTATATTAGTGGTCCTGCTTAAATTAGATTTAAAGTTATATTCAAAATGTTTATAAATTATTTGATATTAAATTTAATTCCCATTACAATTTAATTTGGCTGTGTGATGTGGTTGATATACCGTTTATTTTTGGTTTTAGAAACGCCTTGGATAAATTACACATAAAATTTTTGGTTTCCGTTAGGGTTCAACGGATTGAGATTTGGGTGTTTGGGTTGGCACAGGTGAAAGCCAATTGTTTAAACTAGAGATTTCCTGTGCCAACTCGTTTTCTCAGATCCAATACATCGCTAGAGTTAAAATTATTACCTTGAACTACTGTGGTTTGCTTGTGACGATTTTTTTTTTTTTTTTTGTCGTTGGCTTTTACCTCCTGGTAAGTTTTTAGGTTATAATTTATTTTTATATTGCTTTTCGTTTCTTTTACCTAGTACTTTTTTGCTTTCTAAGATTATTCTAAGTTTCGCTTAAATTTTTATCGCGCTTAATTATTGTCTTTAATTTTTTTTCTTTTTGCCAAAAAGTATTATATTCGACTATAACTAATTACAATAAGATTACAGTTAGATTTTTCATGTAACGTGCACTTAATGTACACTCTTGCTGTTTTTCCTATTATAATTATTTTAAAATTCTTCAAAAACAATTTTTTTTAAATTCGACTGGAAGTGTCACCTCAGGCAGAGGTCAGTAAATGCATTGCATGTACTTAACAACGAGAGACCAGCAGAGACCCCCAATTTTTTTTTAAATATACATATCAAAAGAATTGTCTTTTAATGCTGATTCTAAATATATAGTGTTTACTAAGTTTACCTTAACCCGTATAAAGTTAGGAAGTTGAACGTTAATTATTGTAATATAAACTGCAACGTCCTGTGTCCGTAATATTATTTCTATTTAGTTCCTGGATACAATCTACTTGTAGGCTAATTTGAATATAAGGGACAATTGGCTTCACTCTATTTGATTTCTACTATCAGACCGTGTTTTATCTGATATACACTCTACCTGATATTCGACTAAACTCTACTGATTTATAATTAGACTAAACATGAGGATGATATGTTTTTCAGTATCTATAAGAGTGGACCAGAATTTACAATATTAGCTATCCCAAAAAGATGCATTGCCTTCTCTGTTTGTACTAATGTGGGCTTATATTCTTTGTAAACAAGCATGAACAGTGGCTTATTTTATATCTACATGGCTCAAAAGCAGCCATGGTTTAAAATTCGAAATTCAACTTTCTTGTGACTCATTTCGCGGAGCTGTTTCTAAATTTGAACTTTTTCTAACCCCATTATTCAGACGAAGGTCCTCTGTGTATGTAGAGGAGAACCTTTTTAAGACCTATCCCTATGCCTCCATTTTCTGTGATTAACGGTTTCTTTCACGGAATTTCCTGCCTTATGCAGACTTCCCATCACAGCTGGGTAACAATTTTTTTTTTTCGCTTCCTTCGGCGACTTTTACTAAGCTTCAACATTTGTTTTCTTACTTATAAGGTTACTTTCTCTTTTTTCATCCCTTTCCTCAAGTTCTTTAATTACAGATTTATATATCTGTTCCTTCCCTTTGCTTGTCAAACTACAAAACTAACCTAGTATTTGGGTTAGCTTTAACAAAGGTAATTCTTTTGCTTATTACGTCGTAAAATACCATATTTTTCGAAGCATCTCTACTTCTATAACACTCAGAAATGGCAGCTTCAAACCTATGATTGTTCGGACCACAATTTATGTACTTACTTTACTAAATTGTAGCAGTGTTATCCTTGAACAATAAGTCTCTAGCCTGTACCTGTAGTAAGGCGGAATTAGGACCCTATTTGCAATTATTCTGCCTCAAATTCTTCTGTTTCTACCGACGTTTCATCGGTCCAGCTAGATTTTTTTTTACGTATTATGTTTTATTTTATTCTTTTAATTCGCGGTACGAATACTTTATTATTTAGTTATAAATGGCACTACTAAATTGCATTTATTAATAACACTAAAAAACGACGGTACTAATTATACACTTATTTCTACTTGCTAAAAAATTAGATACTTTATTTTTTCTATTTTACAATTCCTGATTGATCCTTTTTTCCATTTTTTCTATTGTACCCAAATCTTTGAGGGGACACAAGTCTATTTCTAATAGCCAAAGTTCGAGCAAAGCTGCTCGAAGTTTTTCTAATTCGAGCGCCGCTAAAAGCGAAGTCCATTTAATTTCCCTTTTTGACAATTCCATTTCTGTTTTAATATGCAATTTTTATTTTGTCAACTCGACCCAGTTTTTCTAGCGACCACCAGTTGTGGTAAGGTGATTCTTATGTTATTTAAGTGGTGTAGTCGTGCCTCCATTCTCCCTTTACAGGGGAGATAAACTATGGCCCTAAGGTGTTTAGAATTTTGTAGCGTTCCTTAGGCTATGACTTAACTAATGAGGTGTACCAGCTGGGTATGTTCGAGGGGCTGAAGGTAGATTGTAGAGAGGTTGGCTATAATACAATACTTTTATTCGATTAACTTATAATAATAACAGATATATATTTTCTACTGTGACCGGCTGTCCCAAGTAGACCATAAGTCTCGGAAAACTATAATAGTATATAATAGGATACTTAGACACTTACAATGATCCGAGAAGATTCCTAGGTATTTCTAAAAACAACGGACCAGAGGTCAGTCCAGTATAAAGTCAGTATCAGTCTCCCTCTTCCCATAAAATGTATCTCTTATACATTTTTATCAACCACACCTTCCTGTAACCGACAGAAGCAATAACTAGGAAGTGGTGATTTCTCAATTTCCCGTTAAGCAGAAACTTTGCAGGATATATTACTTATCTTAATAAAAAGTAGTATTTCTAAACTTTGTATTTGCGTCTTAATATATTTTTACTAAATTCATAATTAACTAAATTAGAAAGCTTTACCACATATCTCACCCATTATAAAAACCCGGACCGAGGTGCGAGTGCTCCAGAGAACGTATAAACATAAGCGACATTAGATCTTTTCACGGAAAGACAAGTCAGATGTCTCCTGAGCGCGAAACTTGGCTTCAACGTTGGAACACTAATTTTGAAGAAACTAATTTTAAATTAATTTATTCCAATACATACATGAAAATTGGTAATTAGTAGTGCATTGTTATTATTAGATGTTTTTAGGAATTAAAAATAGGTTTTGAAGTCTCAAGTTGGTTTCAAAGGCATTTTGAGAAAGTTTCTGCCAAAATACGTGTTCCAGGCTAATTGGACCACTGATGGCAGATCAAATGAGAGGAACTGTTTGTACGCGCCGATATAAATATATCGGCTATAATTTTATATATATATATATATATATATATATATATATATATATATATATATATATATATATATATATATATATATATATATATATATATATATATATATATATATATATAAAATTAGTTCAGATGTTTATAGGAATTACAAGTAGGTTTCGAAGTCTCGAGTTGGTTTTAAAGGCATTTTGAGAAAGTTTCTGCCAAAATGCGTGTTCCAGGGTAATTGGACCGCTAATGGCAGATCAAATGAGAGGAGCTGTTTGTCCGCGCCGATATATATACATATATATATATACTACGAAAACTTTACGAAAAAGAAAGTTTTTTTTAAAGAAAAGTAATACAGAAAATTATTAACTTTATCAGTAGAAATAGAAGCCTACAATAACTCAAACTCAAAACGACCAGAAATTATTATTAAAGAATAAAAAAGGAAAGGAGAATAATTGGTATGGCGGTAACGCTGCATATAAATTTATGTAAATGTATATATAGTGGGCTGTAATAATGCAAAAGGTAAATATAAAATTGGTTTAAGAATGGAAAGAAAGACAAAGAATGAATTTACAACGATAATCAAGTTAAAAATATGTTTTATTTGAACAATGCCATAGAGCAATGAGATTTGATTATGATATTTGGTGCTTCGCATTGATATTTCAGTTTTAAAAGTTTTATCAATTTTCTGAAAACTCCCTAAGAATTTAACGAAAAACACTTCTTAACAGACGTTTGGTATTTTCTTCGATAGTGCTATTGTGGCAACTTTTACCACAGCAACCAATAATTAGAACCCAAGTCCTAAAATTGGTCTCAATCAGGAACCCTTTCGCTATCTAAATTCAAAAAGTGCAAAGATTTTCAAACAGAGGTGTTTATTTTTTAACGTTCAGGAAAGATCTGCCCATTCGATACAAAAACATTGATTGAAAATGAAACTAGTTTTATCTCGGCTCTCCAGCAAAATAGGTAATTAGCCTTTTCAAGTTTCACAGGAACTACAATCTGAGAAAATAAATATCACGACGTGAAAAAAAAATGATAAACCATCCAGTGGCGGATCCAGAGGGGAGGCGAGGGTTGCCCCCCCCCTACAGTAGTGTAATTTACCTAATTAATGCAAGTTTGCATTAATTAAACTTGCTCCTAACGTAAGTTTATCGGATCAACCTATTTTGCGCCCCCTCCATGAACAATCCTGGATCCACCCCTGAAACCATCACACCTATTCCACCAGTTATTAGAAGAAAAAAAATTCCTTATTTTCAAAAATTTCATCAACCCTCCGCCCCCTTTCTTATAAAATCCTACAAAGGGCAATCAGTTGAGTCCACTATATATAAATAATAGACTAAGTCATAATTTGTATATAAATTAAGTCATACCTGTCAGACGGGACAGTTGCAAACCACTTGGCCGGCTCACCAAGTTTTTTTCTGCTTTCGCAATTACGAATAATTTAATTTCTAACCATTTCTCATTAATTGACGCAAACATACAAAACCGCTAATGCATAAATAAGTGGCATGAGTGCTTTATTCGTATCAACAAGGAAGAGTTAAAAACTATCACCGGTTAAGTTACTGCCTAATTATATAAACTGTGATCAAAAGTCAGCATAATATTATTTAAAAATATTAAAAAAAAATATTGAATAGGATCTAACTTAGAATGTCCAAATTTCTTATTACCATCGACATACTCAGTCAGTTAAATACGTCTAATTTAAAATTCACTATTTTAAAGAACTTTGTACACTTCTTGTTTTCTCAAAAATAATTATAGATATTAATCTTAAAAAACAAATATCTATAATTGCTTATCAAATATTTGATTAATAAAGATCCGTTTTGTGGAAAAACGCGGTGATGATCAACCCGAAAAATTTTCCCATCAGACAAAGAAGTTCGATGCCCAGTTTATTTACATAATCAAGATTTTTTGTTTTTCTCTCCCAGTCGCCTCATTGAGATTTACTCTTCTGATTTTCAAACTCCCTTTGACAATTTTGTCGGGTGTTATTAAAAGACCAAAGAAAAATATAAGGACTCTAAATATAAAAATAATTTTTCTAAAGTCTTGACCTATTTAGATCGTCTTTTCAGGCCAGAAAATGTTTTTGTGCCAATTTTTCCAAAAAAAATTATCGAGCCGTTTATTAGTTCTCCGAGAGATGGATGAAACGAGGGTGAAGGTAAAAAAATCTTTCATTGAACAAATCCAGCGCGAATACACAGGTTCACGAGGGTGGATGACTTCCATCCAGCTTTCATCCTCTTGAACATGGGCTCATAGTGTTGTTCATATTACTAGAATCCCTGTAAAGCAGCATATCATGGTGGGTCATAAGGGCACTAGCGCATTTGAAGCTACCAACTATGCACGCTAGACAACAGCTATGAAATTCAGAATAAAACAATAAGTAATTTAGTTTTCTATGCAACATGTCTGTCATGCCAGTGCCCATGAATCATCCTAGATCGCGATTAAGCTCTTTCTTTTCCCAGCCCTTGTTCTCTGTAGTTATGCATTTTTTTTTAGGTACATTTCAATTTGACGCCCGTTTTTCAAGTATGGTTGCAAAAAACGTTACAGTTGCCGGGCTGATTGCAGAAGAAGCTACGAGACTTCTTGTAACAAGGTAAGTTTATTAATTGTAAGGGTTAAAGAATAAAAGCCCCCGAAGAAGGAGTGACATCATAGGAGTCTATTGTGCAGAATGGACTTATTTTTTTCAGATATCTTTACCATTTACTGAAGATAATACAGACTAAAGATCTATTTCCGTATAGACGACATCTTTCCAAAGTATAATCACCTACGGAACAAGTACTGACAAAACATATCCTCTCCACACAAAAAAAGTGACCCTTTTTATACCTATGCGAACCTGGCAACTAAAAACCGTAGTTACACAATTCATCCCGGTCACTCGTCGCCTGAACCACGCTCTAGCATAATTATTGGCCGGAGCAAAGTACTTTGGCTCGGAGCGATTAAGTAGTACAACATTTTGCGATCTAGAGGCGCTGAGGTACGCGGGGTCACTTTTGGAGGGTTTTGTCAGTACTTGTTCCGTAGGTGATTATTCTTTGCATCTTTCTTACTTCATATAATTGGTAATGTCAATAGCTGCCAGTCAACCACTAATCTGAAAACAGTCACATGATGTTATTCGACGGGCAACTGAACTGTCTCCGGAGAGACAATAATGGGACCTGATGCGTTAGTGCTTTTCTGGTTGTGACACGATTATATGCGTGTTTTTCTTTTATATGCCCGAAAGCGTGCAAATGGTCCTCATCTTAGAGACGATATACTGTCAGTATGTTTCATCAAAAAGGTGACGAATTTTATATGTAGTTTGGTAAGTATACCCTGCTCTGTCTTACAGCGGGGGGAACGAATTGATGATTTCAAGAAAGGACCATTTTATGGGGGGAGAGGGTAAAAAGACATATTGGGTTGGGGGCTGGGGCCAAAATAATTCTTATCTGTCCCTCAAAGAAGAGTATACTCTACGATTGTATTTCTTTCCATATCTTTTTTTTCAAGGGGAGGGGGGGGATAAAGAGTTTCCTTTCCTGTCTCTCCTCTTAACAGCCTGTCGCCTAACATGTTCTTGACTAGTTTATTAGTAAACTGCAATTCTTTATTAGCTTATGAAGCGTCTGTATATTTATAGAAGCAATGGCAGTTGACAGTATTCAAGGAAGTGAGCCGCTCGTTTTTAATCCAATGTGGGGATAGGCTTTGCTCCATCTTTATTAGGTCTGTATTCTCTTTGCTAAACCCAGGTTCTCACAAGAGTTAAATTTTGCTTCAGTATCCTTATTTCACGTCGCCTGATGAAAAAAGTCTTCCATGGGGCTTATTTGGTTCTTGTTTTTTTTTCGGATCAGAATTCAAAATTCGTTTCTCCGGCCGACAAAATTGTGTTATAAATAAATAAGAGCTTTCAGTTTTTCATTTAGTAAAACGCACTATTGGTATTCCATTATAGATAGACATTGAAAGAAGTCTCATTTTTCCTTAAGAAATTTTTTAAGAAGACTGCCGAAAATTTTGCTTTCAATTTGTCGTGTAACCTATAATTCACATAGTGCGGCCACTTGATGGTCTTCGCTTGACCGCCTTCGGTCGTAACTTCGCTAAAGGGTTACCATTTCCGTTTGTTAGGTTTACCGTTCTTTCAATTAGGGTTACCATTAACGAGCAATTATGGTCCATCCAGGGGCAAGGGGTGGAGACGGGCCTGAAGTCCGAAATTTCGCAGGGTTCTTGGCTACTTCTTATTCAAATTTTCAAGTAATTTACTTGTTTTTATTATTGACCCCCCCCTCCCTAAAACTCCTATGTACGTGCCTGGCTCTATCAATTCGTATTGTTATTGATTAACGCATATTAAAATCTGATGCTAATTCAGTTACCTGTGTTTGTTTTTCACGAGTATAGCTAAGACAAGGTCGCCGCGTGGCCGCTAAATTTTGTGCAAAATGTAGATTTATAGATCCTCAAAATAATTGATTTCTATTAATTGATTAAATGTGCCTTCTCCGACCATATTGGGCAGTCAAGATATTTGAAGGTTCCAGTTTTAAAGTTCCAAAATTCAGTACATTCACTTTTCTCGTTCGTATCAATAGTCGAAAAATGGATCTTTGATACTCGAATTGATGTCGATATACGGCGAATGTAAAAAAATGCAAAGAAAAACCCTGCTAGTCTTTAATTACAGTCACATAACCCAAAACAATCTTTTTTGCTTTTCCACTCACCGGTAAATTAATGTTTTGTGACATAGCCCTTTTGGTTTGCCTCTGCAGCTCTTGTCAATTTTACCAGGTGCCAATTTTCTCGATTCTTGTTGTAGGATTTTCCATTTTTGGTTTTATTTGAGGTATTTTATATGTACGATGTATTCGAATAGACAACTTAAAAAGAAAAGTTTTATATCTAAAAAAACTTAAAAAAAGTCAAAAATCTTAATAAACCAACAAAGTTTGTTCCCGAGTCCAAATTGAAGAGTCTAACGAATTTTGTGGTTAATTGAATTTTTATAGTTTTTTTGTTATCTATCTAATTTGTGCTGTACAGTTGTACACTCAAAAGTTGTCTTTTCCAAGGCTGAATGTCTGTTTATGACTTGCAATTTCGTGACTCTTCTGACCAGCATGTCGTGTGGCACCGTGTCTAAAATTTATCAAAAGATAATAGGAAGTGTAAATTACATCAACAATCTTGGACTTGCCTGCCCTAAAGTAAAACTAATTAAGTGATTTTCTTGCGAAATTATAGTACTAACATCACTAAACTTAAGGTTTTTTCTCCGTTTTTTTTTTTAAATGGAAATGTGTATTTAAAGTCCAGGTTTGACCTAGAGCTAAAGAATTAACCCAGCGCAAAGAAGGTGTAACCTCCTCTTACTTCCTTATAGCCTAGTGCAGTTCACATTTGTGTAGTTTCCAGTTAAATATATACAGGGTACAATTTGGACAGAAACAAAAGTTCGTCAAATTTCAAGAAATCTTCTTCCGTTAGCCAACCCGCTCTGGCGGATGTAGTCACTACAAGGATAGAGAACCTCTCCCAAAGGTCAGATCACGTAGAGGTCCTAAAAAGCCATAACTAAGAATATACTCTAGCTTACCACCAAGTCTCACTGAGATCTGCCTTTTCACTCCTGTAGACGTGCTGACGTCAAGTATCTAGGGAACTACTTCTCTATCTCCCATAAAAAGCTGTGAAAGGAGCTAAGTCCCGTAAGGCATAATGAAGACCCTAGCTTTTATCCGCCCTCTGAACTTGCTTGGGATCTCACGAACCCGCCAGGAAGATTTATCGACACTCGGAATTCAGGAGCATTCTTCCTCCTCCCCGGATAGATCGAGCCAGTCCTTAGCTCTGAAAAAGCCAAACTAGCATAGCAAATGTTACTTTTGAATTTGGCCTGCGACCCGACAACCCTCCTTGTAGCTGTTCTGATGGCAAGAATTGTGGCTCCCTTTCTCTCCTTCAAAGAGGTTAGAACGGGTCCTGACCCCTATAAAGCATAGCTAGACCGCTTGTTCTTGATCTCCATAAAGTATTGATAAAATCTGGCTATTTTTTCTGGTAGATTTGCTGCTGACAAAAACTTAGGAACCCTTTCCACCTCCCTGTGTCGAAGACGGATTGCAGCCGAGCCTCATAAAGGTAAAACTATGTAACTAGCTCTTGATTCTCACCAAGTTTCGTTAGGATCGGACACCCACTTCTTGTAGATTTCCTAATCAGGAATAGGACCTCGCAAGTGATCAGGAATAGGGGTCTCACAGCCGCTGTTAATGTGCTATTTTAAGCTAGATTAACTAATCCAAAACCAACCTAGTGAAGGGCCTATAGTGCCAGAAATATAGCCCAAGACCTAGTAACTTCAAGTCAGTAATGTTCAAAGCTTGATTATTTCGTTGTATGTTTTATTTTTATTTTAAGACGCTTTCAATACTGACTTACCCTCATAAATACTTACCACCAAAGCAAGCTACTACTACTGTTAGTAATGTTGCGTAGCATCATATAACCGCCTTAAGATAAATCTCTTGCGCATATTCCTTCTCCGCCCAACCGTAATTGCATAGCCTAAGTGTATAAAGAAACAAGATGGCCAGCCGAAGCTCAGGGTTGATTGATCTTCTTGTAAAGCCCGTTAATTGCTTTTTGTTGTGTCCATTAATTTTTATTTTAATCGCCATTGTCAAGGCCACATATCAGTTTTGTGGCGTCAAAGTGAGTATATGGGTTGATTTGTCTTACGGGGGCATTGTATGGTTCTGAAACAGCTTATTACCAGATCCCGGCGGACTGAGCGAGCACCGATTATATAAGCGACTTACTAAAAGGTCCATTGATCAAGTAGATCTGTCCTTCTCTGTCCGGTTGTATACTAATTGATAAATTTATTTAAGGTTGCTAGGCCGTCCCCCCAGTGGTGTCAATTGGGATTGGGAGGCATGGGTATGTGCCCTCCTAAGTACCCACTAGATTCTGAAAAATGCCTTTTTTGGGATATTTTCAGTGAAAATGTTTTTTTTTACTATTTCTATTGAAAAATTATCAAAATGACAAACGCTCTTTACGCCAGAGTTTTTTATTGTTTAAAAAAAAATAGAGTTGTGAGACAGAGTCAAACTTTAGCCTAAAGAGCCAGGCGTTGAGGAGGGGCAGCTCCTTTCATACATGGGATAATTTCTGTTCGTTTTAAGTTTTAATTTCGATCCTTACATTCAGTTAAAAAAAAATTGTTTTTTTTCATTTAATTTCTGAACGTAATAATTTCTGTTCGTTTTAAGTTTTAATATTGCTCCTTACTTTCAGTTGAAAAAACTATTTTTATTTATTTTCTGATCGTTTTTTAAATAATGCTAGGAAATCCGGTACCCCTTCATAGAAATGTCCCTTACCCCATGAAAATATCCTCCGTGGAAAGATCCTCCCACGCAAACCCCTCCTCCGACCCCCCCCCCTCCAGAAAAAATCCTCCTGGAAACACCTATATACTTCCCAATAACCAATACTATATCAGAGGCAACGCTGTAGCGTTGCCTATAGTAAAGGCCATACAGATCCAATGTTTTATTATTTATTATTATTTATTCATTTTTTTTTCCAGAGGCACTTCATATGGAAAGGGTCGTCGTAGAAACTTCAAAGGGGAATCATTCGATTGAAAATCGAGAGTTCTAGTGCCCTTTTTGATAGTCGAAAATGATTGGAGGGCAACTCTCCCCCCCCCCACGCCCATCATTCTCCTAAATAGATCCAATCAAAATTTTGAGATTTTAGCCATTTTGTTCAGCGTAGTTGATTTCCAGATAGAAAATATATTTTTGAGGAAGACACTCCCCCACATCCCTCAGGGCAAGGGTTTTAAGTTATGCCCTGGGGGGATATAAGGTTTTTATAGAAGGCGTTGTCGTAGAAACTTCAAAACAGGCTCATTCGATTGGAAACTTAAAGGGCTAGTGCCCCTTTTAATAATCGAAAGTGATTGGAGCGCAACTAACCCCCCCACGCCCATCATTTCTACTTACACATCCAATCACAATTTTGAGATAGCCCTTTTGTTCAGCGCAGTTCATTTCCAGAGAAAAAATATATTTTTGAGGACGCCACTCCCCCACAACCCTCAAGGCAAGGGTTTTAAGTTATGCCCTGGGGGCATATAAGGTTTTTATGGAAGGCGTTGTCGTAGAAACTTCAAAAAAGGCTCAATTGATTGAAAATTCAAAGGGATAGTGCCCTTTTTAATAATCGAAAGTGATCGAAGGGCAACTAGCCCCCCCCCCCGCCCATCCTTCCCCCAAACACATCCAAACAAAATTTTAAGATAGCCATTATGTTCAGCGTAGTTGATTTCCAAATACAAAATATATTTTTGAAGAAGACACTCCCCCACAACCCTCAGGCCAAGGGTTTTAAGTTATGCCCTGGGGGCATATAAGGTTTTATAGAAGGCGTTGTCGTAGAAACTTCAAAACATGCTCATTCGATAAGAAATTAAAGGGCTAGTGCCCTTTCTAATAGTCGAAAGTGATTGGAGTGTAACTAGCCCCCTCCCCCCCCCCCTCACGCCCGTCATTTTCCCAAACACATCCAATCAAAATTTTCAGATAGCCATTTTGTTCAGCGTATTTGATTTCCCGATAGAAAATATATTTTTGGGGAGGACACTCCCCCACAACCCTCAGGGCAAGGGTTTTAAGTTATGCCCTGGGGGCATATAAGGTGTTATAGAAGGCTTTGTCGTAGAAACTTCAAAACAGGTTCATTCGATTGAAAATTAAAGGGCTAGTGCCCTTTTTAATAGTCGAAAGTGATTGGAGCGCAACTAAACCCCCCCCACGCCTATTATGTCCCCAACGACATCCAATCAAAAGGTTGAGATAGCCATTTTGTTCAGCGTAATTGGTTTCGCTATATGAAATACGTTTTTGAGGAGGACACTCAACCAGAACGCTCAGGGCAAGGGGTTTGAGACATTCCCGCGTGGTATCTAAGGTTTTTATAGAAGGTGTTGCCGTAGAAACTTCCATAAAGGTTTATTCGATTGTAAATTAAAAGGGATAGTGCCCTTTTTAATAGTCGAAAGTTATTGGAAGGCAACTAGCCCCCCCCCCCTCCATGCCCATCATTCCCCCAAACACATCCAATCAAAATTTTGAGATAGCCATTTTTGTTCAGTGTAGTGGATTTCCAGATTGAAAATACATTTTTGAGGAGGACACTCCCCCACAACCCTCAGGGCAAGGGTTTTAAGTTATGCCCTGGGGGCATATCAGGTTTTTACAGAAGGCGTTGTCGTAGAAACTTCAAAACAGGCTCATTCGATTGGAAATTAAAGCGCTAGTGCCCTTTTTAAATGTCGAAAGTGATTGGAGGGTAACTAACCCCCCTCCCACGCCCATCATTTCCCCAAACACATCCAATCAAACTTTTGAGATAGCCCTTTTGTTCAGTGTAGTTAATTTCCAGATAGAAAATATGTTTTAGAGGAGGAGACTCCCCCACAACCCTCAGGGCAAAAGTTTTAAGTTATGCCTTGGGGGCATGTAAGGTTTTTATAGAAGGCGTTGTCGTAGAAACTTCAAAACAGGCACATTCAATGCCCTTTTTAATAGTCGAAAGTGATTGGAGGGCAACTAGACTCCCCCCACGCCCATCATTCCCCCAAACACATCTAATCAAAATTTTGAGATAGCCATTTTTGTTCAGTGTAGTTGATTTCCGGATAGAAAATATGTTTTTGAGGAGGACAATCCCCCACAACCCTCAGGCAAGGGTTTTAAGTTATGCCCTGGGGGCATATAAGGTTTTTATAGTAGGCGGTTTCGTAGAAACTTCAAAAAAAGCTCATTTGATTGGAAATTCCGAGGGCTAGTGTCCTTTGTAATAGTTGAAAGTGATCTGAAGGCAACTAACCCCCCTCTCACGCCCACCTTTTCCCCAAACACATCCAATCAAAATTTTGAGACAGCCATTTTATTAAATGTAGTTTTAAGTTCTGGAAATTAGGTCTTTGAGGATTACAACTCCCGCAAAGTCCTCAGGGAAAGGGTTGTAATTTAAGGATTCTCCGAATCCTTCATATTATTTCTTATGGAAGGTATGCTCTTATAAACTTTAGAGATGGCTCATTTGATTGAAAATTGATACTTCTTGTTCACTTTTTAAGAGGCAAAAGAGATTGAAGGGCAACTAGCCCTTCTTCCTCCTCCACGCCCTAAATGCATCAGCTAAAAATTTTGAGATAGACATTTTGTTAAAATAGTTCAAAGTTCTGATAACAAAAAACTCCGGTGTCGACACAGCACACCAGGGCCCAGGGGTAGGTGTTGTAAGTTATGCCCTGGGGCATAACTTATTAAGGGGTGTTTATAACTTATGGGAAGGGGTTTTATATGGGAATAACACATAGGAAATCTATTATAATTATCCAATTATAAGGTTAAAATACATACTCTTTATTGTAGATGCGAAATTGCTTTGGCACACAAATTCCTATTTAGGTCAATTCCAAACAGTCGTGATTCCTTTGTGTCAGCAAGTGAAATGGTCTAAACCCCCTTATTGGAGCTATTTTTTCAATCCATTCATTGGTGTCAATCGCTGTCCACAAGTTATGCAAGCTGTCTATTGTTCATATATAAGGTTTTTATCAAAGAGGTAATAGTATAGACTTTGAAAAAGCCTCATTCGATTTAAATTGAAAGTTCTAGATCCGTTTTTTAAAGTCAAGAATAATCGGACAGTAAGAACCCCCCCCCCATGCCATAAAAACTTGAAAATTTTTGCAATCAAAAACGAACAAAAATTAATTAAAAAAACTTTCCGAAAAATAAGTTTTTCAAAGAAAAGTAAAGGCTATTTTAAACTTAAGCTCATCTCCTAGGAGATACAAATACCTGTTAAAATTCAAACTCAAAACGACCAGAAATTACTATTAAAGAATAAATGAGACCCAAAACAAACAGAAATTAAATAAACAATCATAGCAAAAAACATACAACATGTAATAATATAAATGAATAAATAGATCTGATAGCGCGTAATGCTTTGATTGAATATGAATATCAAGCTTAAAACGAAACAATAATATTTTGCTATTGAACTATAAATGCAACTCAAAACGATCAGAAATTAAATAAACAATCAATGCAAACAAACATACAATAGATATTAATGTAAATGAATACATAAATCTTAAAACGAGTTAAGCTTAAATTCAATATTCAAATCAAGTTTGAATCGAATAAAAATAACTACAAACAAGAGTTTGGGTATCGTCTCACTGCAGAAGCCTAAAACCTGCTGTGTCATTGGCGCTTTACTGAAAACGAGTTATATTACAAATGTTTTCTTTTGTACTTAATATTGAAAATAAATATTAAAATTACAGTAAAATTTTGAACTGATGAGCTTTTAGCAATTAATATCATTATGCATCAAATATTCAGTTTAATTTATTACTTCTTTTCAAGATTGGTCAAGACAAATATAGTTTCACTACAAGCAAAATTTGGATACTGCCCCCTTCTTTAACTGTAAAAACCAAAAGCCTTCTGCGTCATTGGTGCTTCACTAAAAACGAATTACTCGTATATTACAAATTTATTCTTTTCCTGTTCTTACAGCATTGAAAATGAAAACAAAAATTACAGTGAAAAAAAATATTGAACTGATTGATCTTTCAACAATTAACATCATTATATATCTAATATTCAATTTGATTTTGTTTATACTTTCCAAAACTGTCCAAGACTCATATAATTTTGCCATTTTTTTAACTCTGCCATTTTTTGTAACTAATCGTGTTAGTTCGTTATGAAAACATTCTATGGCTTCTAGGCATTTCTATTTGAGCTGAAAACTGCATCTCAAACTTTGTGGAACATGTATTTTCTTGCACGAAACACCAAAATATAATAAAATGTCAAGTTTTGGAGTGTTCCACCACTCGCAAGCAAGTGCCATTGGTATTTTTGAATCCGCATGGTCAATTTAGGGTGTGGAGGGTAGGTTAATTCTCGTAGCAGCCCCATTCCGTCGTGGTATGGTTCACAATTTCAATCCCTGGCGTCTGGACTATCATATAATCTACCGAGCATACAACTACCCCAAATCAGTATTAATAAATAAATGAAACCCAAAACGAACAAAAATTAAAATAAATAATAGAGTCAAACTCAAAACAAGCATAAATTAATGTGAGTAGGGTTCAAAACCCCTATGCTTTCTAAAAGCCAGAATGTAATTTGTACTTTACTGAAAAACAATTCAAATGAGTTTACTGAAAAAAAATGTGCATTGTCAATTTAATATACATATGCTAATATTTATTCCCTAAAATTTTAATTAATTTTTGATTTCTTAAAATTACAAAAGTGAAAATATTTCAAAGAATTGTTTTCAGTAAAGTGCCAATAACGCAGTAGGTTTTAGGCTTCTGCAGTGAGACGATACCCAAACTCTTGTTTGTAGTTATTTTTATTCGATTCAAACTTGATTTGCATATTCAATTTAAGTTTCACTCGTTTTAAGATTTATTTATTCATTTGGAATAATGTATATTCAATGTTTGTTCGCATTGATTGTTTATTCAATTTCTGTTCGTTTAAAGTTTCATTTATAATTTAATAGCAAAATTTTTTTTTTCGTTTTAAGCTTGATTTTCATATTCAATCTAAGAATTACTCGCTTTAAGATGTATTTATTCATTTATATTATTACTTGTTGTATGTTTTTTGCTATGATTGTTTATTTAATTTCTGTTCGTTTTGGGTTTCATTTATTTTTTAATAGTATTTTCTGGTCGTTTTGAGTTTAAATTTTAACAGGTATTTGTATCTCCTGAGCTTAAGTTTAAAATGGCCTTTACTTTTCTTTGAAAAACTTATTTTTCGGAAAGTTTTTTTTTAATTAATGTAAACAATGGGCAAAGTTCATAACTTGCGGCCCATCCCCCGGGAACTGTGGGGGATGAAGTCATCCTAAACGACATATTTATTGAATTTTCGACTATGCTGAACAAAATGGCTAACTCAAAATTTTGATCAGGTGACTTCGGGAAAACAATGAGCGTGGGAGAGGGTCTAGTTGCCCTCCAATTTTTTTGGTCGCTAAAAAAGGGCAATAAAACTTTTAATTTCCGTTCGAATGAGTCCTCTCACGATATTCTAGGACCACTGGATCGATACGTCATCCCTGGGGGGAAAAAACAAATAAAAACGCATCCGTGATCTTTTTTCTGGCGAAAAATACAAAATTCCACATTTTTGCAGATAGGAGCTTGAAACCTCTACAGTAGGGTTTTATGATATTCTGATGGTGTGATTTTCCTACCACTTTTAGGGGGCGTTTCCCCTTTTTTTCGAAAATAGGGCACTTTTTTCAGGCTCGTAACTTTTGATGGGTAAGAATAAACTTGATGAAACTGATATATTTAAAATCAGCATAAAAATTCAATTCTTTTGATGTATCTACTGGTATCAAAATTCCGTTTTTTAGAGTTTCGGTTACTATTAAGCCGGGTCCCTCCTTACTTACAGTTCGTTACCACGAACTGTTTGACAAGAATAATTCACAAGAAACAAGTTTCACAAACGAAACAATTGTTTTAGCCTAGAGTTAGGCTAGAAATATGGTACAGTGTAAAATTAATACTAGAGTATGGACTTGATGGATTAACTAGAGTTAGGGTACTTGTATAATAAACCCCCTACAGCTCAAGTTGTTCATTCATTGACGCATTATAGAACCTGTTTTTTCGTTAGTTTCTTTCAGCTTAGCGTGAGACAAGACAATGAGAAGTGACAGAATAGATGGAAAATATATAATTTGGGCTATATATTTTCACATTAGGGGGGGGGGGAGTATTTGGACAGTCTGAAGTTTGAAAACAAATCTTACAGCATAATATGCAGAATAGTTGTACCTAACACATTAGGCATACAGCCCCGCTCTATACTACCCTCCCCCCCCCCCTAATGTTCCAATATATAGACCAAATATGTTTCTATTGTGTTATATTTGTTTCTTACTTTGGTTTATTTACTTTGGATTGATCATCAGAAAAAAATATTAGAAGAATATTAGGGGGAGGTCTATCTTACAAGTACGAGAGTTACTATTATAAAAGTTCTAAAAACAATTTTTATTTTCATTTTTCAACAACCCAGAAGAACCTTCGGTTTCAAATTTTAACAACCTAGATTAATCACCAAAATATTTCAAAAACGATTTTATTTTCTGTTTATTTCCACCAGCAATATAGGGGGGGGGGGTTCAATTTTTCAATGAAAATAAAATCGATACCCCCTTGCCCCTAATAAATGACCTCGTATAGTTAAATGGGTTTTTCTCTAGCTCCAGAGGTTTACCCTGAGAAATATTTGTTTATGAGCGTTTTTTTGATAAAAAGAAATTCACAAGAAACAAATCTCACGGAACGAAATAATTGTTTTAGCTTAGATGTAGAAATAAAGTACTATAATAGCTAAAAAAAAACTATTTTAATTTTTTAATCCATAAGAACCTTGGGTTTCAAATTTAACAACATAAGTTTATCACCAAAATCTTTCAACAAAGATTTTATGGTACTTGTTAAGGATCCGGTAAGTACGCGAGAAGTGAAGTTTCATTAATGCTCATGAAATAAAACAAAATACGATGAAAATATAATAGTTCAGAAGCGAATTTGGGCTATATATTTGCACATTAGGGGGGGGGGGTAAAGCATAGCATATATTAAATACGTAAACTTACCTAACCTAGGTGCCTTTTAGTTCCCCTAAACCCCAAAAAACTAAAGTTTAAATATAATTCTCGGAGTGAGAAACCCTTTGTTTATACAGCGTCTCAAATAAGTACTGGGTAATGGCTATCTGATGTTCTCAACACAATTCTCGCGTACTTACCGGATTCTTAACAAGTAGCGATTTTATTAGTTGTTTTTATCAACAGTTGTTAGCTAAATACCGATTATTGATCTTGACAAGTTTTGTTGACCAATAGTACACTGCAAGAAGCAAATTATATTGACAATGTTAGTCATCAATGTTAGTTTTCCCCCAAAAACATTTGGGGGAAAAACACTTAAAAGAAGAGTGATGCTGAGCAGCATCTACAGTTTAGGCTTGTTTGGCGGTCGTATATCATTTGGCTCTAAGTGATGTTTTTTGTGAAAATAGTATTTATAACTCACTATATTTAATGATTAATGAAATGCGCGCAATCAATGGACTTTATGTAATTCATTAGCCCATCTCTTTTTATACTATTTTGATCTCAAAATGTTTCTAGTTTTTCAAAAATGCATTATGTTTCCCTTTCTAAAATGTAGAAATAGTTGGAATTTTGACTTTTAATTTTAAATTTGTGGGTTTTTTTTCAAGAAGGCTACAAGAAAATCTTCTTTATGCAAACATTTATTCGCCAATAATAATGATCAAAAGACCTGAAAGGTGTTTCTAAGTTTTCTCGTTCTCCCTTTAGTTTAATAATTTGTTTAATATTTTCTATCTGGAAATCAACTACGCTGAACAAAACGGCTATCTCAAAAGGTTTATTGGAGGTGTGGCGGGAAATGTTGGGCGTGGGGGGGGGGGGCTAGTTGCCCTCCAATCATTTTTTACTATTAAAAAGGGCACTAGAACTTTCGATTTCCAATCGAATGAGCCCCATTTGAAGTTTATACGACGACCCCTTCCATATGAAGTGCCTCTGGGAAAAAATAATAATAAATAAATAATAAAACAATGGAGCCGTATGGCCTTTACTATAGGCAACGCTACAGCTTGGCCTCTGATAATTTGCAATTCAGGATGGTAGGAATTTATGCTTTACAAAACTTGTAATCTAAAATTTATAATTCAGGCTGTGGAAAAGTGCGTTAGGTAGTAGGAATCTGTAAGGCGAGACGTTCAAGTTGTTGCTTTATCTTTCATTGGATTTTTATTGTAATTTGACAATATCTAAATTTTCTTTATGATTTTATTCTGCTTTAATAATACGAGACTTTATATAAATAAAGAGCAGCTGCACTTTACAATCAATGCATTGATATATATATTAAGTTTACCTCTAATATTGATAATGTGGTTACAATTAACCCTTTCGTAGCCCGTGTAACCGAATGGTTCCATTAATTTTAGTTTTCGATATATATTTATAAATATCTCTCTCATATGTTTAGTTTAAGTCAAGGGATTAGTCACTTTCAAAAATTATGTACACCCTTCAGAGTGTGATGGAAGTTTGTCACGCCAGGGGGCGGAATATATGGTATGGTAGTGACGTGCTACACCTGACGTTACCTTAATCACGTGTGGTCGAACAAGTGGCTGAGCAAATTATTAGGCAGTAGAAGGTGTGTAACCACTCGAGTTATATAACCAGTGATGATTGTGATGAAAAGGAGACTTTAAAAATTGCTACGCATGGTAGTGTTTGTGTTATAATATGATCAATTTATAATTCAACTTGGGTAATTATGACTCAGAATATAACACTCTTGATTACTTCAAATTTAAATTTTGAAAATAATGGTCTAAAAAAATTACAGATTCAGGCAAAAAAAGAAAAAAGTGAGCCATAGAACAAGTGTTTCCTTTTTTTCTTCCTTTTTTAATTAAGCAGACATAGTTTTGTCTTCTAGCTAGGAAAAAGGAAAAAACGAAAAACCAGTTTCAAGTTGAATATTATAACTTTAAGGGAGAATATTCCTATGAAGACTTTTCCTTACTTGTCAAGAATCCAGAAACACGCGAGAAGTGAAGTTTCGTTAATGCTAATGAAATACAACAAAGTAGGATGAAAATATAATAGTTTAGAAACGAATTTGGGATATATATTTGTACATTAGGGATGGGGATGGGTGTAAAGCATAGTATATATTAAATATGTAACCCAACCCTACCTAGGTACCTTTTTTCCCCTCCAACTCCAAAAAACTAAAGTTTATATCTTTGTCGCGGAGTGAGCAACACCTTAAAAACCTGTTTTAATGTAGCATCTCGGTTTTTCTCGATGCAATCTTTCTCGCGTTTTTCTGGAATCTCGACAAGTACCGACTTTTCTATATAGCTTTTTTAATCCTTTATTTTTTAATCTTTATTTTCGTTCCTCATCTTTTCATGCTCTTCAAATTTCATATTCTTCATTTTCCTTATATATCTATATTACTCTTCAATTTCAATAAGTGATCATTTTTAATCCAATTTTTAAAATCTGTATTTTGCTTTTTGAAATGTAAAAAAAAAAAAATCTGTTATTTGTTGAGAAAAAAATGTACAATTTTGTTTGATCATTCTAATCTGGCAACCATGACTAATTTGCAACATCAATCATAAAAGTAGTCATAAACCATTGTTTTAATTTTGTAGTCACAACGCAGCAACCATTAAGATCTATTTTTATTATTGTAGACGTCATATTGAAATGTAAAACTTCATAGTGACAGACAAAAGCATAGATTTATGGACACAGTTTTGCGTACCGTAGCGTAGCGGTGCATAATCATGAAGAAATAATATTTTTTTATTATCTAAGGTACCAAAGATATTGAAAATTTATTGGCTACGCGAATCATAAAAATGAAACTGAAACATAAACTGATTAGTTTCTCCTGTGCCCAAGGGCGGATCCAGGATTTTTTTTCGGGGGGGGGGCGGTTACTAATTTTTGACTCAGTTTTCGACTAATTTTACTGATTTTTACCTAGGTTTTACTAATTTTCGACTCGGTCAAAGAATTTTTTTTTGGGGGGGGGGGGGTTCAAACCGGTTAAACCCCCCCCCCCCCTGGATACGGCCTTGCCTGTGCCACCATAGGCACACAGGACATCTGGAAAGAACCGATACTCTCTGAGGAAAGAATCTCATATGCGGCGCTGACCAGACGTCTTCCCACTGGGGCTGGACTATCGTGTACATGTATTTTCGGTCCCACTGCTAGGAGCAACACTATTTTCCGTTCTTCCTCTTCCTTGGGCTCCTTCTGGTTGCCACTCCGATACAGTTGTGGACAGATAAGTACACAGGGAGGAACCCCAGTCCCCTCTCACGGAATCCTAAAGGCTTGCAAATTTCTGGGCACTTACTTTTTCAAATTATAAAAAAAAAATTATTATTGCCCCTCCCACCACCAAAAAAAGGAGTCTATGTTCCACCAAACGGAATATATATATATATATATATATATATATATATATATATATATATATATATATATATATATATATATATATATATATATATATATATATATATATATATATATATATATATATATATATATATATATTTACAGAAACTGATTTTTCAGTGAAATAGATAAAAACTGAAAATATCACATCAAATAACTAATCACTGAGACAAAAAGGTGGCCTATTTTCAAAAATTATGTACACCAGTTGGTGCGCGCCCCCATGGGGGGTGCCATGCATGGCATGAATAGGCGTGGTGTGACTAAAGTGCACCTATGGGTAGCCCCTCGACACTAATATCTTTTATTAAATTTTGCGACCTAAAAATATAGCCAAAGACACAATTCTTTGATTTCCAAGGTTAAAGACCTTAGTAATAAAAGAAGTTAATCATCTTGTTCATAGGGTATAGGGTATATTTACCTATCGCATGCAACCTATTGCTAAACTTTATGTCCTTGGCGGCACTTGTCTACATACTAGAGGGAGGAATATTATTTTCACTTGGTTATTAACTCACCAGAAAAGACAAGTGGTCAGGAAATTAAGAGATATGTGTTACATATTGCTGGTTGAACTAATGTCTCATCATTCTACATAATTTGTCCTTGATACCCATAAAATTGTAGTTGCTTATACCAGGAAGTCTTGAGTATGTAATTGGATACTAAAAAAAGTGGCAACTCATGTTTTTTATAAGTGTCCGTGTCCACTGTCGATTCATTTCTTTTTCCATTAGAAAAAGTTCAGCAACTCGTGTGATTTATGACCAAATACCTGGAACGTGGAGGAAAGGAGGGGGAGGAGGATCGGGAGTCTGTTTGCATTTCATGGCTTTTGGAGGAGTATGAATTTGGAAAGAAATTTGTTTTCTAGTTTAGTATTGTTTAAGTTATCATCTAAAAAAAAGCCTTTTATTTTGTCTTTGCAAAGTATTAGAGAAGTCTTCTTAATAGTATATAAATCACTTAGAAATTTAAGCTGATTTGAGAGTTTTCCAAGACTGCATTACTGTTGACATAGAATGGATAAAAAGAAAAATCTGAAAAGCTAATCTAAGAACATAAAAATAAATCTTTTTCAAGAAAAATAACCCTCTTCTTTTTGCAAAATTTTCAAAAATCTGTATTCATTAACAAGTCTTGAAAAAGCTAGCCTAAAAGCCTTGCAGATAACAAGTATTAATAGCGAAACAACAGCCCCTAGTGAAGACAGGAAAAGTTGACCCCTTCCCAACATCATATTCGAAGTACTTCATACCCCAACCCCTATCAATTTTCTAAATTTTACCAGTAATTGCGTTTCTGAAAACTAACAAACAATTGTTAACTAACATAGCAACTAGCTACAATAAAAACAAAATTCTTACTTCTTCTTATCAGAGACATTCAATTTCATTTTTATATTAAAAAAAAATATCACAAATCCTATCAGCTATCGGATTGACTGATAGGAAACAACACGAAAAAACATTGAGGTTCGAGAGGAAAAAAACACATGTCTCCAGCTCATCTATAAAGTTGTAAGCAGAGGAGGGACAGAGTGACCCCTTAAATAAAACTTTAAAAGTATGGGCATTAAATTGTTTTTTTTTTTTTTTTTTTTTTTTTTTTTACATCTCAGGAAAATCTTCTAATATACCCATCCCTAAAGGCTTTGTCAAGGCCGTATTCAGGATTTTATTTTGGGGGGTGTTTTACACAAGGATTTTTTTCGGGTGGGGAGGGGGGGGGGGTTACAAAAAATAATAAAAAAACCCATGAAAAATTTGTTAATATCCATTTTTGTAATGTACTTACGTGCCAGACGAACATTTTTTTGGGGGGGGGGGGGTCGTATCCCTTAAACTCCCCTCTGGGTATGGTCTTGGGCTCTTTTGTTCGAGCACCTATTGGACGGTTGGGGTCCTATTATGTAAATTGTGTCCAATTTTAATCAAGATGTTATGTTATGTTTTGCTATGTTTCTATGTTTCGTGCTCTATTTTGTTATGTTTCAACTGGCATTAGAAGCACAATATTCAAAACCTGATAGTGCACTAAAGCAGGATTACTTTGTAAAGTTAGTTTAGGGATGCAGGTTTAAAAAAAAACCATAACAGCTTTTGAATTATCCCCAGCTTTTGGGGATTTATCCCCAGCTTTTGGGAATCCCCAGCTTGGGATTAAAAATCCCCAGCTTTTGAATTATCATAGTCGAAAATGTATACACCTATGAATGACAGTGCACATCCCCTCGTGCAGTGCATTACCTTCTATGTTTGACTGTTCGTGGTCTCAAGGTTTTTTTTTATGTTCTAACCATTATTGCGCAAAAATCGTGACAAATGTGCATATTGTATGTTTAACCTGTTCTTCTGGGGAATTTATGTGCCAAATATGCAATCGGAAGGTGGCGTCTCTAAGGTCTCGGATGTATATTAAATAATTTCCAAGACCACGCCGGCTAAGAATGATAAAACGAAAAAAAAATCGAAAAAAAATAACAGCCAAAATAAAAAAGAATATTGTGGAATTATTTCGGTCAAGACTTCCACTCAACCGTCCCCAGTGCAAACTTAGGAGTAAAATATAAGAGAATACAGATAAAAATCCACAGGACAATATAGCGTTTAAAGTTAGTCTTTTTACATTGTTTTGTGGAATTTTATGTTATTTTATTTTTTTTTACTCCTAATTTTGCTCTGAGGATGATTGAGTAGATTTCTCGACCGATCTATTTGCACTGTATTCTTCATTTTTTCACTGGCTTTTGTTATCCTCGTTTTTTTTTATTAATTACGATTTTTTTTTGTGATATATATTGATCGGAAGCTGAAGCTGTAGCGTCCGTTGCTTCGTCTTTTTGTTAAAATTTTGGAAATTTTTGAGTTTGTGTTAAAATTTTCGACGAAAATAATTCCTCCATTAAAAGAAAACAGTTTCCACGGTTTATGTCCACCTTCATTTTGACTTAATGGATAGTCTATATGGATCTTTGAATTGAAGGCATATTATTTGATGATTGTTGCACTCCTATATAATGTAAATAATTGCATATAATAATGTATATATAATAGGATGTTTAATTCTAAGATGTATTTTAATGTACATTATACAGTAAAACATATATTGGGATAAAATCCATGTTATCTACATGCACTGTTGACTGTTATCTTTGATACAAGTTAAAAGTACTGAAAAAAATATTTAGTTAAATTGGCTAATTAAAAATATTGCTTAAAAAGGTCGCTGCCGGCTTAAGACTTCAACCCAAGATTCCCGGTGGGTAGCCGGAGCTTTCGATCAAAGAGACACTATGTGCATCCGTACTTTAAGGTAATCCCAGAGTTGCGTAATATCTAACTGACTCACGCCTTTACCCAGACACACTATAGGTCTAAACGCTGATTTCAGCATAATTTGAAGTGCTTACACATAAACACCTTAAATCTAATCGTGCATCATCCCAGCACGTTCGTAATGATATGTAATCAGGTTTTTTTAAAGGTGTAAAACACACGTAAAATTTTCAAGGTTAAAAGGGTGCCTCTTCAAGTAATTATTGTATAATTTTTATTACTACTTACATAGCAGTGGTCATTGTACTTTGCTTGAAAGGAGTCACACACTATCTGTTGTAGGCGTAGATAATGTTACGATTCTGACTGCTTCCTATAGCTCTGAACACGCCTCTAAGATAGTCTTGCGTTTTTTTTTACCGGTGCCTCTTATTCAGCCTCCATGTTACGTCTCTGATGTACTCAAAGTGACTTAATAACAAGTCCATTGTTTTGATTACCCTTTAGTAGCAGATATTGATTGTATTTTTGAACGGGGGGGGGGGGTCACCAACACATCTTGGGCGTCTTTAAGTGTAAATATTTGAAATAAGCTGTTTTGTCTAATTCAAGGAGTGAGCCAGATAGCTAGCACGTAATTCTAGGATTCATTATGGAGTAAGGGTGCACATTTGATTAGAAACTCTGGCTAGTCACCAAAGTATAATCATCTACTGAACAAGTACAATCAAAACTCTCCAAAAGTGACCCCGCGTACCTCAGTGCCTCTAGAGGGAAATTGTTGTACTACTTAATCGCTCCGAGCCAATAAATTAAATTTAATACAGCTTTTACGGAACAAGCTTTTATAGGTATGGAATCGTCTCAGGAGACGCGGACAAAGTGTCACTTTTTTGTGTGGAGAGGATAGGTTTTGTCAGTACTTGTTCAGTATGTGTTTATACTTTGCTAGTCACCAAGGAATCTTGTTCTCAAATCGTGCTAGCCGTAACATTTTCAAGCATTTATTTTTTATTTGCTGAATAACGTTGAATTCAGCTGAAATTTATTGTTGAAATTTAGTTGAATTTAGTTGAAATTTATTTTATAAATGCAAAGCAATAATTTTTGTACGTTTTAAGTTTCAACTTCGCTTGTGACTTCCATGAAAAAAACTATTTTTTTTCTAACCATGGTTGTGGTATCAGCCGCAAGCTAACAAGGAACGAAATCTAGCCTATAGTAACCAAAAAATGTCAAATGATGAATAATTGCCATTTAAAGCTGATTCAGGAATGGTAACTATTATTGCGATTGAATTTAATGGTAAAAGTTTATTCCGAAAACAGATTTAAGGGAATTTCCAAAAATAGCCTGAAAACCCTCGAGGAGGGTGTCGAATCGAAATGAAAATTCCATCACTGGAATCATCATAGCCGAAAACCGTATATAGGAGAATTATAGTTCCCCATATTGAGCAGTAAGGAAATGACTTTCGCATGGGAAGAAGTGATGTATCTCCTTTTTCATCTACTTTTTTTTCCTTGGCCACCATAGGGGTACTGAAAATTTCCTGGGCTATGATGCCAGATTTTATTAGACTCTGCGGCCTGATTCCCTGTGTGGTTAATCTTTTCTAGATCCCAGCTAAGATAAAAGCGAAGGTGTGAAATATATGTAAATAACGTATAAAAATAATTCTATAGACCAAGTAATATCCTAGCAAAAAACAACACCTTTCTGTTTAGTTTTTTTCAGTCCTTGTTTATAATTGTCGAAAGGCTCCACAAATATCATTCCAGGATTAAATAGCCTTCGCAACCCATGGGACGGAGGTCCTAAATTATGCAAGTTGCCAAATGCTTTCACAAAGATCTATTATGGGCAAGTGTCAAATTCAGAAATAACGAAGTAACAGTGTTTATAGAGTTAATCTAAAGCTGAAATCATTAGAAGGGTAATTAACTTCTGGTAAGTTGTGACGCTGGTCAACTCCAGGATGAGAATTCGACAAGAACTTTCCAAGGACAGTTGAATGTAAATTTGGAGAGTTCACAATTTGACAATGTAGAAGGTGGATGTGATAATTTTAGGAAAATAGTTTGCGATGTAGCAGGAGGTTTCTTAGGGAGGCTATGGTAAAGAGTGGTGGCAGAAATATGACTCTCAGCTACTGAATGTAGGCTACCTACTATTGGCTTCCGATTCATTTGAGGATACAAACATTTGGTTTCATGTCCGCTATAGAGAGGGTAGTGCAAGTAAGAATATATTGTTCGAGAACGGTCATCTTCAAGGATGAGGCGTTAGAAATTTTTGCAAATTAGTTTACCTTTCTTTGGTGTCTCGACCCAATTTTGCATCAGTGGGGGAAGCTTAAGGGGGCACTGTTGTACTTCTTCCAGTGAGTACTCGTGAGGTGTACAATCTGATGTCCTAGATATTCTATTAATAGGTATTCGACATCGAAGAAACAAGACCAAAGCAAGGGGTTAAATACTTGTGCCGATTTTTCTACATTTTATGTGTCTCAGATACATCTAAGAGTACCTCTAAGATATTTTCATTTAAAATGTATACATTTAAGGTCCGAATAACTGAAGAGTCAGTATTTTGCTTCCAATACATTTTATGATACATTACATATATGTATTTAAGGTTCCGCTGACTGCAAAGCTAATGTTTTAGATACCTCCATCGGATTCCCGACCAAAGTGTTGCTCCTGAAACACTTTTGTTGGCCAAGCCGACTAGGGATTGCTACATCATTTCACGTTGCCTAGGCAACGTAAATCTAGTTTCGGCTCGTTTCAATTTCACTTATTAAATGAATTTTGTCTACTAGTTTTGGGTTTCAGTATTATCCGTTCCTGAAGTTTTTATTCAATCAATGCAATTCAAAAACTAATCTAAAGCATTGCTCAATGAATGTATTACTACACATTTATATTACATAGTGCATTTTAAAATTTACAAGTTAAATGTAGCCTGTGTACAATACATTCAATCAAAGCTGTAAGCTGTCCTCGTTTGTAAGCTTTACAATGACTTGAAATTAGAATTGTCTACCCACAAGTAGACTAGATTTGACAAAGAGAAATTATCAATTTTTTACTATGTTGGACAAGAAAAGCTATGATCAAAATTTGCTACATTCGACATGAAGTATATTGTTTCAAACACTGATAAAGCCTGCTAATTGAAAGAAAATGGTGGAAAATATTTTTATTTACTCTCAAGTATTTGTTAGTAATAACCTATCTTTTTATCAATTGAAGGGAGCAATTTGCACCTTTTTTTGCAAGCTTGATACACAAATCTTTCTAGTCTTCCTCTATACAAGATTAACAAAAGATTAGGATAAGTGTCACATATATTTGTGGTTGATTTTACCATAATTGATCAGTGAAATTGGGAGAAATTATATGATAAACCACGGTTTTAAATAAGTTTTTGGAAATCTTTAGAAACTCTTAACTTCTCATGAAATCAGGACAAGAAGTTCAGATTTGGTCAGAGTGACGAGTAATAAATCGCTTTTCTACATTGGCTGTTAGACTCTATATCCCGAATTCTTATCAAAGTCAGGAATATATTCCAAAAGATCCCTAAAATAGCCCCTTGTTCCTGGAGTTAAGATTTTTTTTGGTCACAAACATATATTTTTTGTCATCATAATTTTGTTTTCATGATTCAAAAAACATCATTTATTTTTTGGATCATTAAAAAGTTACATATCATGTCAATAAGTAGTGTTTAACTGACGTCAGAGATCAGAGTTACCATCACTCAGGATCAGTCAGTTTTTCATAAATTGTTATGTTTATTCTTTGTTTGATGTAATGTTTGTAATTTTGTATGTTTATTGTTTATTGTTTATTGTTTGTTTGAAACTTTAAAATATAGTCATTCTAAGAAAAAAGGTAGTCTCAGTTTAATAGCGTTTTTTAAAATACTATTTAAACCAAACATTCTTTAAACAAAAAACAATAACAAATAAAGCTTATAAAATCTTTTTCAATGTATAATGTTTAGGTATTTTGTTTGAGTAGATTGGAAAACGTATAAATCGCATATAATAGAGCAAAAAAAATTCAAAAAGAGGAGCTATTGCTTGTTCAAAGCCACTGTTTTGTTAAATAACTTGTTCAAAGTCTTTCGTCTTGCTAAAAATCTGTTTCCGAGGTCGAGCTACAAAAAATGTAGAAAAATTATAGTTTTGGAAGCACTTAAAAAACCTGTTAATTATAGTGTTAGGTAGGAAGTCCTTTCGAATTTTTGCTTATAATGATGATAAATATTTTAAGGTTGTGAATACAAATAAAGATACAAAGTACAAATAATGTTATATAAATAACCCACTTTAAAAACTAATAAACAACTGTCGAAAAATAAATACATCTATTGAAATGCAATACATTTCTCTGATTTCTCTGAAATCAGAGAAATTTGATTTGATTTCTTTGAATAATCAGCAATGGCTTATTTGCCAACCTCTTTGATTAGACAGCAAAGATTAGGCATTCTGAAAAATTGAATTAATCTGTGTTTTTTATTTCCTTTTATTAGATACAATTTACAATGATAAGTCTGTTACTGTACCAAAGTTGATCTTACTCTCCCTGAATAAAATCTCTAGATATCTTTTTGAGCCCCCCCCCCCCCGAAAAAAAGACCAATGCCAAAATAATGCCGAAAATTGTTATTAGTCAGCTCGTGGATTACATCATTACCCTTGTTCAATTTTTCGCCTTCTTTTATAGTAGCGAAAAAGACAGTTTAATTAGTGAAAAGAGAGTACCAAAGCTTTATAATACTACGCTAGGGTAGTGCGGTTAAACGCTATTTCTGAAACCTCTGTGTTACTAAGTTTCGCAGACGTTTTCGGAAAACTGAATTCGCAACCAACATAGAAAATAAATCATATCAAATACTTAAATTTTAATTATAGCTATGTTGGCTGTGTATGTACAGTTCAATTATCTATTGTAAAACACAAAGCAATAGAGTTTATAGAGTAGAAACAAAGGAGAAAAATCAATACACAATAAGCACAAACTATTTAACTAGCCTAAAAAGGGCATTTAAAAATTTTAGCTATTCTTTTACTGCCAATAATTGGGAGGTTTTCAAAATAGCGTGTACTTCACTCGGACGCTTTAGATGTGGTCGTTTCAAAAATGAAATTAAAAAAAAAAACTTTTCAGGTCGAACATACTTTGGACATCAAATAGTTAAAAACTAATTTGCGATATCTGTTAACGGCCATTCGTAGGGAGGTTTTTTAGCGTGTGCTCCAATTTGACGCTTTTGACGTTACCCTAAAATAGCGCGTCAGAATGACGTTTTTAAAACTGTTCAAGTATAACGTACTTTTGACATTGAATGAGTTAAAACCAAATTTTAGCTATCCGTTGACAACCAACAATAGGGAGGTTGTCAAAATTGCGTGTGCTTCAATCGGAGCTTTTAACGTGACCTTAAATAGCATGTCAATGACGATGTTTTGAAAACTATCCAAGTCTGACGTATTTTTGACATTGAATGAGTTTAAAACAAAGAAAAGTGCAACTGAACTGTTTCAGTCGTAGAAAAACAACCAATATTTTTTCGAACAATTTAATTCGGTCTATACCTATTATTCGTTGTTTTATGGATAACATTTAAACTTTATTCCAAACTTCAAATGATGGATGTTACGTTTTTTTCATTAGGTTTTTTCATCAGCATCATCATTTAAGCTTACTTGCAAAAAAGCTGTTAAAAAAGTTATCATCAACTCGTTAATTTTATGTTACTTGAATGGCTTCATTGTCTATTGTTTTAATCGCGTGAGTATCATTCAACCGTGCATTCAGTTTTGTTTGCTTCACGGATTAAAGATTGAGATTGTCACAATTTCACTGAGCAAGTTTTTGGTTATAAGGCTCTAGAATTGAGGTTAAAGTCCTCGGAATCTTTATTTTGGCTTGGAGTTCAAGTAGGAATTCTCAACGGAACTGGAAATGGATTTCATAACATTAGTGAAATTGGGACAGAGGGTTCCATTTTTTGCTCCAGTCTTTTCACAAGTCCGGTAAAATAAAGTAAATCCGAAGTAAACTCCTTTTACCCTTTCAACCGTATGTTGATTTCCAAAAATGTTTCTGGAAAATACATGTTTCAAGGGAAGTCGAATGTCCCCGTGAGCTTCCCCCATTCCATAAAAGCCAGTTTAAAAGGTACTTGTTAAGAATCCAGAAACTCGCAAGAAATGAAGTTTCGTTAATGCTAATAAAATAACACAAAATAGGATGAAAATATAATAGTTTAGAAACAAATTCGGGCTATATATTTGCACAATATGGGGGGTGGGTGGGGTAAAGTATAGCATATATTAAATACGTAACCTAGCCTAACCTAGGTACCTTTTTTTGCCCCTTCAACCCCAATAAACTAAAGTTCAAATATGGTAAACGGAGTGAAAAACCACTGTTTGCAATGCTCGGCATAGGAATTCTCCGTTGAAAGAACCTGCTTGACTAGTTTGTTTTATCATGTTCGCTATAGAATATCTCGTGTATTTTCTGGATTCTGAAATTCAATATCTTGCGTATTTTCTGGATTCTTAACAAGTACACTTTAAATTTCTGAAAAAGGAAAAAAAATTGAATATGCTTGGAAAAACAGGACAAGAAGAATGATTACATTTCAAGTTGGAAAACACGTATTTTAGTGATTAATATCAGTCAAAGTAACCGAACCCAATCAATTTGATAATTGAAGGTTAATTTTACCGTTGACTACATTTATAAAATTCGTAAGTCATTTAATTTTGAAAAGTTACAGATTTCGCTTTATTGAAGTGAAGGTTGGAAAATTAACAATATTCAGATTACCTTGTAATAATTATATTTAAACAACCATAATAATATTTGAAACTATGTATTTTTTTTCGTTATTCCTCGTGTTCTTAACTTACAAAATCAATGTTCACTATCCCACAGTATATGTAAGGTCTTTCAATTGGGATTCACCAGAGCCCTGTTTCTCGTCCTAGCCCTTGGGCTCTGCGGAAGGTCGTTAGGGATCACTAAGAAACAGTTAGCTGTGATAAATTACATGAACTACGATTCTTTCTGAAAAAAAAGGCATAATAGATATTATAGGCACGCACATAGTAAATTCTTCTTGGAGAATAAAAGATTTTTTCAATAATTTTAATAGTGGTTGCCAAGAAATTAGGTAAAATGAATAATTTTTGGGTGGGAGGCCAGCCTGGAGGCCCGCCCCCCTGCTTGTGCACATGATAAACCATCCATTAGTTGTTTTTCTAGACATGTAATTTATTTCAGGAGTCCCTTAAGGATAAAAAAAAAAAACTTAAAACACTTATCTGTATTATAACCAGGTCTGGACCAATTAATCCGGAACGACACGGATTTCTGTGTGTCCACTGGAGTTATGTTAACCACAGTATAAACAGTGGTGAAACGGTCAGGAATCTATTGCAAGAGTGGCCCAAGTCATTTGGAGAAGGGCAATAATATAAAAGGCATTTTTACAGCTATTATATAACATTAAACTTTTGATTTTTATCATATTCATATATCGGGAAGGGTGTAGTAAAGCTGAACCCCACAGAAATTCAGTATTATGGAAAGACATCCACTTCGTTAAGGATCGGACTTCCTTATTTTGAACAACCATATGATAAACCCTGCCCTAAAAGGGTAACAAGGTGAATTCTGCCAAAATTTTAATGAAATTAAAATTGGCCTATTTATGAAAATAAAATTGGCCTATTTAGAATATAATATTGGCCTATAAAATTGCCTATATTGGCAATTTTATTGGCCTTTTTTTATTGGCAATTTTATTGGCAAATTTATTGGCAATTTTATAGGCCTATAATATTGGCCTATATTGGAAAATAAAATTGGCCTATTTAGGCCAAAATTGGCCTATTTATGCTCCTCATCATGGAGCATTAAAATTTCTAAATGTATCGAAGTAGCCTGCTTGCTTAACCCTTCAAAATTATCTTGTATTAATATTATAATGTGTTTAGAAAGCTTTTTTATTTTGTTTTATTTTAATATGAATATAGTTTTATATTATAATAGCGTTATATTATAATAGCGTTATATTATATAGCGTTATAGTTTTATATTATAATAGTGTTACACTTTTATAAAAACGTTATATAAAGTAGCTTTATTTTACAATTGAACGTTATTTTAGGCACAAACTTACAAAAGAGGAAGTCCTGAATCAACTTGGTTCGTTTTCAATTGCAAGCGTTGACGAAGGTGACTGCCCCGTTGAGGATAATCTACCCTGCAGACCCCAAAAATACAGATCTCATGATAGCTTCTGTAACAATGTCCAAAATCCTAGATGGGGTAGTACCATTGCACCCTATGGAAGACTACTCCCTCCTGATTTTTCTGATGGTAAGCCTAAACTTATTTTCTTACTGATTTTACGAGCTTTCTGATTGGTGGGACGGTAAAACTAAAGTTGGTTCTTTGGGAATCTGGGTTGGGCCTTTTTGGACCGTAAGTCGGGGCAACAGCTTGCTAATTCTGGTGCGCAAGAATTCTGGTTTTCCTCGGAAATCTATGAATATCTGTGAAAACGAGGGGCGGTAGATGGACAGAGCTTTACGTAATTTAATTGGTTTTAAACTTTTTTTTTCGATTCACCGATGTTTTTGATGTCTTTGACGTATTTATAGTAGCTTAGATAACCTTAGATATCTTAGATAACTATGTAATATAAAGCTCAATCCTATTATATCGTTATTATTGTTTTTTGCCAAAACTACCTTATTTTACATACTATATATTCTGTATATATTACTATATACTATATATATTACTATGTATATTACATACTATATATATTACTATATATTATTATATTAAATACGTAACCTAAACTAACCTAACCAAACCAACTGAATATTTAATTAAAATATAGCTATAATGTAGTTTCCCACCGAGCCGAAGCTAATATTTTCTGGTATAAAGACTATGAAAACCGGTTATTTTGTCTGTGTTCGCGTTACAAGATCTTAAGTGTGGTGGTTATAAGACAAAAGTACCAAACTGTACCTCTAGGCGAAGGAGGAACCAAATCTCGGTTGAGGGAAGAGCTGCTCGCGAAAGAGTATACGGTGTGGTTTTCTTTTTCTAAGCCTGTCGTTTGACACGCTCTTTGGGTAGTATTAAATAGAAAAAAAAATAGGTTTTTCTTAATAAAGCAAAGGGCGACATTGAAACTTAAAAGGAATATATTTTTCCGTATACGAGGGAGGCTGCCCCTCCTCCACCCCCCGTTCTTTACGCTCGGAGTTTCACTTTTTTGCACCCGTTTTGCACCCCTTGTTTTAACTTTTATTCACTGATTCTCGAAAAGAAAAAAATTCTACCTTTCGATCCTTTTTGAAAACAAGTTAAAAAAAAAATTTATTTACTATTTATCGGCTTTCAAAGGTTATCGGATTAACAAGATGTTGTCCTGATATTAGAACCCGCTGTAAATTAGTAAGCTGCTGTACCTGATTTTAGGTGCAATTAAATAAAAAAAACATGTTTTTTTTAAACTGAAAGTAAGGAGCAACATTAAAACTTAAAACGAACAGAAATGATTCCGTGTATGAAAGGGGCTGTCCCCTCCTCAACGCCTCGCTCTTTACGCTAAAGTTTTTTATTGTTTTGAAAAATAGAGTTTTGAGAAAGAGTCAAACTTTAGCGTAAAGAGCGAGACGTAGAGAAGGGGACAGCCACTTTCAACTAAAGAATAATTTCTGTTCATTCTTAATATAAATTTCGCTCCTTAAATTCAGTTAAAAAAATATTGTTTTTTTATTTAATTTCTGAACGTAATTTAATCATTCCAGGTTTTGATTTTGGCTCACCGAGTATTAATAGTTAAGACAAAATTGTCATATTAATTTTACTTTTTTTTGGTTAAATGGCTTTCTCGAAAGTTCTTTAATTTTATTTAATTTTATTTTTATTAATAATAAATATACGTAACTTATGAATTAACTTCCGTAACGAACTTCTATATTCATATATTTTTAATAAGTAAATTAGGGGGTTCGTCCCCTAGTCAATACCTCGCTCTTTACGCTAAAGTTCAAATTTTTTTCCAATTCTTTAAAAATGACCCCTTAATCACAAAGGCCGTTAATTGGCATAAATGACTCTGATAAAAGTACTAAAAAATCTTTAGCGTAAAGAGCGAGGTATTGACTAGGGAGTGAACCCAATCTTATACATAATTTCTATTCATTTTAAGTTTTGATGTTGCTCCTTCCTTTCAGTTGAAAAACTTGTTTTTCTAATTTTATTTCTGATCTTTTTTTTTAAATAATGCTGGGAAATTCGGAACCCCCTTCATAGTAATGTCCCTTCTCCCATGAAAACTTCTTTCGTGGAACGATCATCCCACGTAACCCCCGATCCATCCCCCCTCACTACCAGCAAAAATCTCCCTGAAAACGTCTGTATGCCTCCCAATAAACCATACTATATGTAAACATTGGGCAAAGTTCATAACTTGCAGCCCTACCCCTGGGGACTGTGGGGTATTGAGTCATCCTCAAAGACATAGTTAATATATTTTTCCACCATTCTGAACAAAATCTCAAATCTCAAATCATTTTTTTTTATTTGCTTTCTCAAATATTTTATCGGTTGACTTTGGGAAAAATGAGCGAGGGAGGGGGCCTAGTTGCCCTCTATTTTCTTTGGTCACTCAAAAAGAGCACTAGAACTTTTAATTTCCGTTCGAATGAGCCCTCCCGCGATATTCTAGAACCAATGGGTCAATACGATCATCCCTGGAAAAAAAAATAATAAATAAATAAACACGCATCCATGATCTTTCTTCTGGCAAAAATACAAAATTCCATATTTTTGCAGATAGGAGCTTGAAACCTCTACAGTAGGGTTCTCTGATACGCTGAATCTGATGGTGTGAGTTTTTTAAGGTTCTATTACTTTTAGGGAGTGTTTTCCCCTGTTTCGAAAATCAGGCAAATTTTCTCAGGCACGTAACTTTTGATGGGTAGGACTACACTTATATATTTGAAATCAGCATGAAAATCTGATTCTTTTAGTGTATATATTGGTATACTCCGTTTTTTAGAGTTTCGGTTACTATTGAGCCGGGTCGCTCCTTACTTACAGTTTTCTTTTACCACGAACTGTTTCAAATGAGCACTGACTCATGCTCCGAAGATCCGATTTTAGTGAGCTTTAAATATTTTTTTTTTAAGAATTGGGCCGAAAAATAAAACTTCAACATAAAGAACATGGTATTTAGGAGGGAGCAACTCCTCTCATATACGGAATAATTTCTGTTGTTGTAACTTCTAATGTTGTTTTTTACTTTCAGTCGAAAAAAAAAGTATTTTTATGTAATTTCCGATCGTTTTTTTAAATAATACCGGGAAATCCGGCTCTCTCCCAATGGAAAATTCTACCCCAGCGCGAATCTCCTTGGACATTTCCTCCCACGTGAAATCCCCCCATAGAAAACTCCCCCTGAAAAATTCCATCTTCGCTCAAAATCCCCCCCCCTCCCGAAAAATGTCTTGAGGGCGATTCCGCATGAAAAATCCTCCGTAGCATAATTTCATTTGAAACAGACCTCGATTTCTGATTATTTTTCAAATTATGCCAGAAATATACCCTCCATTGAAATTATCCCCCCCCCACGTGGAAAGTTGCTCCCGCGGAAAATCCCCTACGGGGAATTTCTCCCCCGGAAATTCTCCAGACAGTTCCAGCTCCACTTTCAGAAATCACATACATCAGATGGAGTATGCCACGCTAGGCAGAGGTTTGCGGCTACGTGGTGTTCGGAGATTTGCAGTATCAGGCGGAGAAGGGGTTTCCCCTCATAAGGCTACACAAAATAAGGCTGCTGATATTCATAGCCTGTATTCTTAAAATTAATACGGTTTATCGATTTGTTCAACCCATTTGTCATATCATATTTGGTTTTCAAGATGCTTAGAAGTTTCTGTTTTTTTTTTTCCCAGAATGAGTTATAAGAATTTCTTCCAATCGTAGGAATAGTGAAAGTTGACTTAAATAATAAAACAAGTCCGAACATATCGGCCTCATCTCAAAAATTCTTTATCAGCGGTGAAAAAAGAGAAAATAAATTTTGATCAAGTTAAGCCAAACATAAAAAAAGGAGATGAAAAAACCGCAAACGCTGTATAAAATAAAACGAGATTAAGTCACATCGGGTAAACTAAAGTTGTTTTAAAGTAATTCCAGCATGATGATTCAAGCATAACATAAGATAGGAGACTGGTACACACTATTGTGGATGTCCGAGTTATCTCTGATATCAAATTATCTTTCGAGGTTTTGCTGCAAAACTTTTGAAAACTCTGGAAGCTAGGGACACTCGAAAAAAATTGCACTGAGTATGGCGACTCTCTTTAACTCCTTGATGAAGCAAATAGTGTATTATGGTTGATTCTACTACCACTATTGACAACAACTAACTCACTTAAGGCCAACATAGCTGTGCACGATCTTCCTCCACCTCAACATGAGAGGTGATTCATACCAGAAAAATTCATCTGTTAGGCTTTCGATGAGAATTAATCTTTATCTTGACACTTACAAATAACCCTTTACTGACATCTCATTGGCACAAACGATTTTATAAACAAAAAAAAAACTATTAATTGTTTAATAATGGTTGTTTCTAATTCATATTTCATCTGCATAGGGAGAGTTAATTGATTCGTTCCCTTGGAATATCAATAGTTTCCCGGTTATTTCTTCCCATTTAAAGATGGCTGGTAGTGATTACGTATGTAAGGTTTTGTAAAGGGTGTGTCTACCCATACCCGGAACGTACGCAGAGGGGGGGCCTCCGGGCCCCCCCCCGAAATCTCACGATTTTTTTCATTTTCCCATAATTTTCTGATTTTTCTCACAGAATAATGGGTTTGACGGATTCGCCCCCCCCCCCGAAACAAATTCCTGCGTGCGTGCCTGACCCATAAAACATTATAAACTTCAAGTTTGTTGGTGATGTGTTTATTTCTTTCAATAAAACCCCTTTTCTTCTTTCTTCTTATTTTATTCTCTGTATAAACAACCTCTTTTGATGTTTCTTTTGAAGATTCCCCCAAAATGAATTCCTTCGTCTGCCCCGGCATGTATGCCGAACATAGAAAATAAATTCTTAATGCATCATTATTTTAAATGGCAACACAAACGGTATTGCTTTGTCATTTGTATGAATGAAGTAACATTTATATTTAATGAAGTGATGTAATCACGAAAAAATTGTATTGTTGACAAGCTACACAAAGAAGCTGCCAGATTCACTGCATCAACTGTCATTATAAAGGGTTTTATAACCCCATAAAAAGGTAATTTAACGGCAAAGCTACGGCACTATTTTGACTGATGATGCAGTTGTATAAGTAGAGATGTTGTGGAATGAGTTTCAAAAATTCAAAGTTGCATCCATAAGCGGTTCTTGAGTAATACAACAACTTTTGAAAATTTTTCGAAAATTTATTTTTCTAATGAATTTTTACTGTTAATATAAGAGGTGTCATTGTTGAGTCCCCTTCGCTTAAAAACTTTGCTCACTGGTCAGTTTTGTTTTGAAAGGTTTTTTTTACGTTTTTGGTTACTATTGCCCGTAGTTCACTCTCTACTAGGTTGCAGCTACTGCTGCAACCATAAGATGCAGGGATGGGGATGACCTGAAACGCATTAAAATGTTAGACTGTGTTATAAAGTTGCTTACAATATTAGATGAGCGTTGGAGCTTTTATATTTATTATTGTATCTCAAAAGAAATTCTTAGTCTGGGACTGCATTGGATCTTGGGATTAATTGTTAGGTTGTGGAATTTCTTTCGAATGATGTAAACAGAGACGGTGTAGTGCGGAAATGAACAGAAATATAAATGATGCAGTTTTAAAACTAGAAACGTTGAGCCTCTACTACCACAGCTTCTAACAACCCACTGCAACACCAAGCCGCCTGAGGCCAACACAGCTGCACATTTTCTTCCGCCTTCCCTATTTTTTTCAAAGCTTCCCTCTATACACCCTCCCAAGAAGAGCCAATTTTCCTTAAATCTTGTTTTACGACCTCCTCTTACCCCATTCGTGGACGGCCTGCTTTCCATTTCGTCCTTGATGGATGGCCAGAAAGGATGATATCTGGCAATCTGTCATCAATCATCCGTAAAACGTGTCCATCCCCAACTTTCTCTCATTATAGCCCTAGGAAGCGAGATGGAACAACATTTTTCGTGCAGCTTACTGTTTGAAATACGGTCAGTTCAACGGGTACCCAAAACAATCCGTAGACAATTCCTCTGGAAAACATCTAATAAATCCTTTTCCGTCTTTCGGAGCAATGAGCTTTTAAGATTTTAGGTTTTATGAAAACTGAAATGTTAAAACTGTCAGCAAAAGAGTTTCGATCTCACTTCGGTTGTACTACTCCAAAAGGCGTTATGTGACACTTTTCGTTCAAGATTTTGATCTTGATATTGTATTTTTGCTTGTTTTTAAATCTAGATCGGCTCCTTTTTTTATTCTTATCTATTTTTATTTTGTTTTATTTGTTATTTTGTTTTCTATTTTTATTGTATTTTGAAATTTCTACTGTCATCGTTGCGTGGCTATGATCCTAAAGGAATTTTTTCTAAATTATAACTCGTAAAAGGTAATGATTTACCGACTGGCTGGCAACTTTTATCGGCCTTTTCAAACAGTTCGTGGTAACGAACTGTAAGTAAGGAGCGACCCGGCTCAATGGTAACCGAAACTCTAGAAAACGGGAACCTTAATGAAAATCACACCATCATATTCAGTGTTTCAGAGAACCCTACTGTAGAGGTTTCAAGCTCCTATCTACAAGTGGAATTTTGCATTTTTTGCCAGAAGAAAGATCACGGATGCGTGTTTATTTGCTTGTTTGTTTTTTTGTTTTTTTTCCCCAGGGGTGATCGTATCGACCCAGTGGTCCTAGAATATCATGGGAGGACTCATTGGAACGGAAATTAAAACTTCTAGACCCCTTTTTAAGTGACAAAAAACGGAGGGCAAGTGGGCCCCTTCCTACGCTCATTTTTTTCCCAAAGTAATCTGATAAAAATATCGAGATAGCTATTTTTCCAACATGGTCGAGAATATGATAATTATGTCTTTTAAGATGACTTAATCCCACGAAGTCCCCGGGGGGAGGGCTAAAAGTTATGAACTTTACCCAAGGTTAACATATAGTATTGGTTATTGGGAAGTATACAGAAGTTTTCAGGAGGTTTTTTTTCTGATAGTGGGGGGGGGTCGGGGGTTATTTTGGAGGATCTGTCCATGAAGGGAGTTTTCATGGGGAAGGGAAATTGCCATGAAGGGGGCGCCGGACTTGCCAGCATTATTTATTGGTTATTGGGAAATATACAGACATTTTCATGGATGATTTTTTCTGGAGGGTGGGGCTGGAGGAGGGGGTTACTCGGGAGAATCTTTCCGCGGAGGATTTTTCTTTGGGGTAAGGGATATTTCGATGAAGGGGGCGCCGGATTTCCAAGCATTATTTAAAAAACGATCAGAAATTAAATTTAAAAAAAAACAAGTTTTTTTCAACTGAAAATAAGAAGCAAGATTAGAACTTAAAACGAACAGAAATTATAACGTATATGAGGGGGTTCTCCCCCAAGTCAATACCTAGCTCTTTACGCTACAGTTTTTTTTAGTGCTTTCAAAAGAGCTATCTATTCTAATTAAACGGTCTTTGTGATTCAGGGGTTTGTGAATTAAATTTTTTTTTAACTTTTAACGTAAAGAGCGTGGTATTTACTAAGGGGAAAACCCCCTCATATACGTAATAACATATACGTAATAAAAAAAAATGAAAAAACAAGCGATACGGCTCAATAGTAATCGAAACTTTTAAAAACGGAATTTTGATGTCAATAAATGTATCAAAAGAATGGGTTTATAATGCTAATTTTAAATATATAAATTTTATTAAGTTTAGTATTACTCATCAAAGGCTACGAGCCTGAGAAAATTTACCTGATTTTTTAAAGAGGGGGGAAACAACCCCTACAAGTGAAAGAATTTTAATGAAAATCACACCGTCAGATTCAGCGTATCAAAAAACCCTATTACATAGATTTCAAGCTCATATCTGCAAAAATCTACAACTTTGTATTTTTTGCCAGAAGAAAAATATACGAATATAGAAGTTAGTTACGTAAGTTAATTTGTAAATTACGTCATAACCAAATTTCGAGGCATCCATTTAGCAAATGAAAAGTAAAATTTTTATGCAAATTTTGTTTACTTATTCAATGACGGTGGGCCAAAATAAAAGCTGAATTAACTAAAAAACGATCAGAAATTAAATAAAAAAAACAAGTTTTTTAAACTGAAAGTAAAGTGCAACATGAAAACTCAAAATGGACAGAAGTTATTCCGTATATGAAAGGGGCTGTCCCCTCCTCAACGCCTCGCTCTTTACGATAAAGCTTGATTCTTTCTCACAAATTTATTTTTTAAAACAATAAAAAAACTTTAGCGTAAAGAGCGAAGCGTTGAGGAGGGGACAGCCCCTTTCATATACGGAATAATTTCTGTTCGTTTTAAGTTTTAATGTCGCTCCTTACTTTCAGTTTAAAAAACTTGTTTTTTTTATTTAATTACCAATCAAGATCGATTTTTGGCTAAAATAGTGGTAAAACTGAGGTGCTATGCGCTGTCGTTTTGTGTTCTCGATTGTAAATAAATTGGGCGAATAAAGAGGGTTGAGACCTCATACCTTATCATAAGCTTTTAATATATGAAAGCAAAGGAAGATTCCAAAATGGAGATTTCAATTTAGCTAGAATTGGTACTGAAGAACCAAAAGCAAACTCCATTCTTTCACAGACTTTAATTTCGTAAAGAAACTAAAAATTGTACCTACTATTCATATAATTTTGTACAAGGTTTAAAGCACTGTATGCTCTAAATAATTTTTAGATTTTGTTTGTACAAGATGTAGCAAGCAATACAATTACTTTGTATCTAGTCAAGCTAAATTACAAAAAAAAAAAGAAAATGAGAGAAGCATAACAAAGTTTTGTGTCTTATTTAAAACTTCCACCGTCTTCTGTTTGTTAGTTGTTGTTTTTTGCAGGCAAAAAAAGAATTAGAAAACTGGCACTTTTCAGATATTCTAAGAAACAAAACCATAGAATAATTTATAAATACTAAACCTTTTATTTTTCTAAGAGTAAGTAGCCCCGAGTTATTTTAGGGCTTTTTTATCTTAAACCACTTTTTTTCATTGGATAAAAAAAACAAGCAAAAACTGGCCAGATTTTGATGGATTTTCGCTTGTAAAAAATTGGCAAAAATTATGTTCTTATAAAAATTAAATTCAAAGTCATCCATTTCTCATAATTTGAATTTCTTCGCACGCTCCCCCCCCCCAGTTATAAAAAGAAAAGCAAAAGAGGAAACCGTTTCGCTACGTTTCATACAAATTATCGTCAGTTATCAGTTAGGTGATCATGATCTCTTTGTCCATGATAGATTTATCAGTTTTTGAAGGACATCTTTGATCATTTACATTTAAATCTTTTAAAATAAAGTGTTTATCATTCCGACTGTGGATTTTTGCGCATGAATGCTACTTTTCAAAGGTAGTTAAAAATTAATTATTAAATTAATTAAAAAATTAATTATTAATTCTGACAAACTTTTTATGTTGAATACCGTACTGGTATTATTTCCTTATCGTTTATTTGGCCCTGATACTACTTCTAGTTCATTTTACTAATTGTTACTACTTGTAAATTCATCTTCCTCGACCTCCAACGTTCCTGATTTGTTCCAAGATTGTATATTGTTCCATTTTACTTGTTAAATAAATAAATACAAAAATAAATACAAAATCAGTTGTCCAATGAGAGGGAGTGTAAGTAAAAAAAAGAACTTGGGTTATGTAAAATAGAGGTTACTGCGATTTTGGTTACCGTGAGCTTTTTGGAGGGAGTAAGTCCTTACGCTAAAATAGCTCTTGGCAGCTCAAGGAAAATTATATCCTAGTGTACAAATAATAGAATTTGGGTACATCAATTTGAGTACTTGAATCAGTATTCAAATGTTTTTTTTTTCATTTAATGTTATATCAATTTAAGACACTGTTATTTATGACACTCAAGGCACTTGCATAATTCAGGTCTGACTGAAAATATATCAAAATCAATATTGAAAATACTGTTAGTGGATCTCAAATAAATACGATTAGTGGATATCAAATAAAGGTCTTCTATGTGCACAGTAACTAATTTTAGTGACACGGATACTTCTTATGGTCGCGGTGATGGTGACTTTATGCTTAATTTGTCTCTGATCAAAGCTTATACATGGTAGGATATGTTGCACACTCTCGGCATACATTTCTTTAGCATATTATCTCAAAGTGAACTTGCTGTTTGCTTTTATATTTTGTTGCTTTATTTATATTTCCATCTCTTTAGAACAAAGATCTTGTTCTTTATATTAAAAAAAAATGTATGCTACGTGCATGTATTATGAACACGAAGCACATTCTACTGATTTGCGAATTTTCTGCTAGGACTTCCACTAAGGTTCTCTGACTTGCAGATCTCACGTATATCTGAAATCCTCGATCCATCAACAAAGATCCATTTCAGAAAATTAAATAAAAAAACAATTTTTTTTCGACTGAAAGTAAGGAGCAACATTAAAACTTAAAACGAGCAGAAGCTATCACATATATGAGAGGGTTCACCTCCTAGTCAATACCTCGCTATTTACAAAGTTCGAATCACAAATCCCTGAATCACAAAGGCCGTTTAATTAGAATAGACAGCCCTTTTGAAAGTACTAAAAAAACCTGCTGTAAAAAAAAAATACTGTAAGATTATCACAAGTTCATCAGTCTGTTCGTACAGTTTTACATTTAGTGTATAAATATTAGAATTTTAATGGTTGTTTATATGATATATATATATATATATATATATATATATATATATATATATATATATATATATATATATATATATATATATATATATATATATATATATATATATATATATATATATATATATATATATATATATATATATTATGTGATTCATATATTTAATATGTAACTCGAATATTTTAATTTTTATATTAATTGTGTATGTAGTAAATTGATAATGTTTCAGGCATATCCGCCCTTCGTCTTAGCGCAACAGGACAACAGTTACCATCACCAAGTTTAATTTCTGAAAAGGTTCATGGAGTCAATCGTGTTGCTTCTAGTTTCTTGACAAATTTTGCAGCTATATGGAGCCAATTTATCCAAAATGACATTTCAAGTCCAGCTAGTTTCTCAGGTTAGTTGTACAATTAAAAAGGTAACTCTAGTAGCTAATAGTACTGAATAGTCACTTTCCATTACATAGTATTTAATAATTACTAAGTAATTGTATAAGTATAAGTATGACAGCACTAGACCCTTAAGGTCCAAACCGGAGGTACTGATCTCCGTTTCGTGGCGCTTCAGGCAGGAAGTGCAATGGGGGGTGGGGGGTTAAGGGCCAGCCATTCCGTGCTTTCACATACCCTTCTTGTTTACCTTCTCCAAATTTCTTCAGGTACCCATTTAGAGCTGGGTTGATTCTGGCTGAGCTTACAGAGTCACGTCACTGACGCCGTCCCATACCGAATAATTGGCCACGCCAGGGATCGAACGCATGCCCCTTGGATAAAGAATTCTCAACCCTATTCAAAACTCACCGTAGTATCAAGCTACCTGATGCAAACACTGCTATGCACGCTCCTCCTGCATCAAAATCTATTCAAAGCTCCCCTCTTTACATCCTGCCAGGAAGTTACCATTTCCCTTAAAGTTTTCCTTTCGACATCCTCCCACTCCAATCGAGGACGACCTGATTTTCGTTTAGCCCTAGACGATTGGCCGAAAAGGAAAACCTTTGGCAATCTGTCATCCTTCATCCGCCGAACGTGCCTTAACCGTCTCAACCTTTCTGTCACTATAGCTCTAGAAAGCGGGATTGGACCACACTTTCCGTACAGCCTACTGTTTAAGAAAAGGTCAGCCAGTCGGGTACCCAGAACGTTCGCAATTCCTCTCGGAAACATCTAGAAAATCTTCCTCCGTTTTTCAGAGCGCCCATGCTTCAGAACCACACTTGACCCCTGTCATCACTGAGGTTCCAATATTCTATTCTTGATTCACAGACTTATCTTCCTAATCTTGATTCACAGACTGAAAAAAATATAAATGTTTTTACTTTTATAACTTTAATAAATCAAATAATATTAACATTTTGATTACTAAATATCAGTGTATGTATATTAAACTGACAATGCACATTCATTTGTATTTTTTTTTCAGTAAAGTGCAAATTATGTTCTGGCCTTGGGAAGGTATAGGGGTTTTGAACCCTACTCATGTTATTTTCTGCTCGTTTCAAATTTGACTCGGTTATGTATTGTAATTTCTATTCGTTTTAGGTTTCATTTATTTATATATGCTGATTTGCGGTAGTTTCACGCTTGGTAGATTATTTGATTTTATTTTTGCTCATTTTTGTTTAAAGGAGTTCTTTACTTTTCTATGAAAACTTATTTTGTGGAAAAAGTTTTTTTAATTAATTTCTGTTCGTTTTATATTGACATAGTCTTTTCAGGGAAAAAGAAAAAAACACATTAAATCTTTTTGTTTTTTTCAAGACTTTATAGTTTGGCCTGCTATTTGTATGCTGGAGAAAGATTTTCAGCAATTTTTAACAACATACACCCTTTTAAAAATCTGGACACAAATAGTAGTTTTTAATTAACTTTCATACCTCATATAGTTGACCTCAAATAGAAAACTTAATACCATTTGCAAAAAAAAATCTATTTACTTTTCTTTGATAGCTTGGATACACTTACGCTATTTTGGTTCGGTTAAATTTTAAGAGGAGAAGTAGCCCCGAAAGTTTGAATTTAATACTCTCAGTCGTTCTTGGGATACTGCTGAGATGCCTTATTGGGAATTAGCATTAACACAATGTATTTTCATTTCCTTAAGGCAACATTTAGTTTTTAAACATCATGGGCAAATGGGAGGGTGGGCGTGAGACGGGGACTAGTTGCACTCCAATCACTTTCGATTATTAGAATTGGCATTAGCCCTTTCTAGTTTCAATCGAATGAACCCTTTTCAAAGTTTCTACGACAACTTCTTCGATACGAAGGACCCTGGTCTAAAAAAATAAAAAAGTAATAATAACACATTGTACCCGCATCGATCTTTACTATAAAAATGTCTAAACTTCCAATCACTTTAGTTTACTTAAAAAGGCAGTGGCCCTTTCAATTTCCAATGGAATGAGTCCTATTGGAGTGTCTACGACAACGCTTTCTATAAAAACCTTATATGCCCCCGCGGCATAAATTACAACCCTTGCCCTGAGGGTTGTGAGGGGGTTGTCATCCTTAAAGGCCTAATTTCCAAAACTTTCAACTACGTTAAACAAAACGGCCATCTCAAACTTTTGTTTGGATGTATTTGGGGAAATGGTTGGCGTCAGAGGGCCGTTAGTTGCTCTCCAATCACTTTCAACTATTAAAAATGGCACTAGCCCTTTCAATTTCCCATCGAATGAGGCCTTTTGAAGTTTCTACGACAACGCTTTCTATAAAACCTTATATGCCCCAGGGCATAATTTACAACCCGTTTTAGGTTTCATTTATTTATCAATGCTGATTTGTGGTAGTTTCACGCTTGGTAGATTATTTGATTTGATTTTTTCTCATTTTTGGTTTAAGGGAGTTCTTTACTTTTCTATGAAAAACTTATTTTGTGAAAAAAGTTTTTTTAATTAATTTCTGTTCGTTTTATATTGGCATAGTCTTTTCAGGGAAAAGGAAAATAATTCTTTAAATCTTTTCGTTTTTTTAAGACTTTATAGTTTGGCCTGTTATTTGTATGCTGGAGAAAAAATTTCAGCAATTTTTAATAACATGCACCTTTTTAAAAATCTGGGCACAAATAGTAGTGTTAAATTTAGTTTCAAACCTCCTCTAGTTGACCTGAAATAGAAAACTTGACACAAAAAAATAATCCTTTTACTTTCTTTGATAGCTTGGATACACTTTCACTGTTTTGATTAGGTTAAATTTTAAGAGCAGAAGTAGCCCCGAAAGTTTGAATTTGATACCCTCAGTCGTTCTTGGGATATTGCAGAGATGCCTTATTGGGAATTAGCATTTACACAGTGCATTTTGATTTAGCCTTAAGGCAACATTTATTTTTGAACATAATGGGCAAATGGGAGGGTGGGCGTGGGAGGGGAACTAGATGCCCTCCAATCACTTTCGACTATTAGAATTGGCATTAGCCCTTTCTAGTTTCAATCGAATGAACCCTTTTCAAAGTTTCTACGACAACTCCTTCGATACGATGTGCCCTGGTCTAAAAAAAAAGAAAAAAAAGTAATAATAATACCTTGTCCACATCGATCTTTACTATAAAACTGTCAAGCCTTCCAATCACTTTCGACTATTAAAAAGGGCACTAGCCCTTTTAATTTCCAGTTGAAAGACCCTTTTTGAGTTTTTACGACAACGGTTTCTATGAGAACGCTATATGCCCCAATGGCACAAATTGCAACCTTTGCCCTGAGGATTGTGAGGGGGTTGTCATCCTCAAAGACCTAATTTCCAGAACTTTCTACTATGTTAAACAAAACGGCTGTCTCAAAATTTTGATTGGATGTATTTGGGGAAATGGTTGGCGTCAGAGGGGCGTTAGTTGCTCTCCAATCACTTTCAACTATTAGAAATGACACTAGACCTTTTAATTTCCCATCGAATGAGCTCTTTTGAAGTTTCTACGACAACACTTTCTATAAAACCTTATATGTCCCAGGGCATAGCTTACAACCCTCGCCCTGAGGTCTGTGAGGGGGTTGTCATCCTCAATGAGATAATTTCCGGACCTTTCAACTACGTTAAACAAAATGGTTATCTCAAAATTTTGATTTAGTCTGTTTGGGGAAATGATGGGCGTGAGAGGGGGGTTACTAGCCATCCAAGCACCTTTGACTGTTCAAAAGAACCTTAGCCGTTTCAATTCCCAGTCGAATGAATCCTTTTTTAAGTTTCTACTATAGAGCTTTCTATAAAAAAAATCTTATATGTCCCCGGGGAAAAACATACAACCCTTTCCTTGAGGGCTGTGGGGAGAGTGTCATCCTCAAAAACCTAATATCTGGACTTTTTAATTACGTCGAACAAAATGGCTATTTCAAAATTTTGATTGGATGTGTTTGGGGAAATGGTGGGTGTGAGAGGGATGTTAGCTACCCTCCAATAACTTTCGACTATTAAAAAGGGTACAAGCCCTTCCAATTTCCAATCGAATGAGCTCTTTTTGAAGTTTTTACAACATCACTATCTATAAAAACCTTATATGCCCCCAGGGCATAACTTACAACCCTTGCTCCGTTGGCTCTGAGGGGGTTATCATCCTCAAAGACCTAATTTCTAAAACTTTAACTACGCTGAACAAAATGGCTATCTAAAAATTTTGATTAGATGTGTTTGGAGAAATAGTGGGCGTGGAAGGGGTGTTAGTTGCCTTCCAATCACTTTCGACTATTAAAAAAGGGACTCGTCATTTCAGTTTCCAATCAAATGAGCACTTTTTGAAGTTTCTACAACATCACTACCTTTATAAACCTTATATGCCGCCAGGGCATAACTTACAACCCATGCCCCGTGGGCTCTGAGGGGGTTATCATTCTCAAATACTTAATTTCTAAAACTTTTAACAACGTTGAACAAAATGGATATTTAAAAATTTTGATTGGATGTGTTTGGATAAATGGTGGGCGTGGAAGGGGTGCTAGTTGCCTTTCAATCACTTTCGACTATTAAAAAGGGCACTAGCCATTTCAGTTTCAAATCCAATGATCTCTTTTTGTAGTTTCTACAACATAACTATCTATAAAAACATTATATCCCGCCAGGGCATAACTTACAACCCATGCCCCGAGGGATCTGAGGGGGTTATTATTCTCAAAGACTTAATTTCTAAAACTTTTAACAACGTTGAACAAAATGGATATTTAAAAATTTTGATTGGATGTGTTTGGATAAATGGTGGGCGTGGAAGGGGTGCTAGTTGCCTTTCAATAACTTTCGACTATTAAAAAGGGCACTAGCCATTTCAGTTTCAAATCCAATGAGCCCTTTTTGAAGTTTGTACGACATCGTTTTCTATAAAAAACCTTATATGCCCCCAGGGTATAACTTACAACCCTTGCCCTGATGGCTGTGGGAGAGTGTCCTCCTCAAAAACATAATTTATATCGGGAAATCAATTACGCTGAACAAAATGGCTATCTCAAAATTTTGATTAGATGTGTTTGGGGAAATGGTGGGCGAGGAAGGGGTTTTAGTTGCCTTCCAATCACTTTCAACCGTTAAAAAGGGCACACGCCACTCCAATTTCCAATCGAATGAAAATTTTTTGAAGTTTCTACGACAACTCCTTCGATACAAAATGCCCTGGTCTAAAGAAGAAAAAAATAATTAATAAATAATACATTGTGCTAACATCGTTCTTTACTTAGGCAGCGCTGTTGCGCTGCCTATGATACTACTTAGAAAAATGAAGCTGTCCACTTGATTCAGCCTTTCGTTACCCAACGAAATTTCATCTACTAATAAGGTTACTGCGCGGTTATTATTACCGCTGCAGCGGTAATTATATACTTCTGTCATTTGACTCAAAATCTGTATTCTTATCACTCTTTGACTTAAAAAATGCAAACTAAGTACGAACCTTAAATATATTATTATATATTATCTTAAATATATTAAATATATTATTATTATTTATTTCTAACCCACACTATACAGAGGTACTATATGTGGAGTATCACGAAGAAAAGCACATAAAAATGCAACGCAAATCAATATAGAATTCAAAGATTATCAGTTACAGAATAACACATACAATTCAAAAGAAACTAAAACAAAAGAGAAATAACATGAAAAGAGTGGGAAAAGAAGAAGAAAAAAACACAACCTGCAGAATCTAATAAGCAGTAATATACAGAAATATGGACAGAAGCTGTCATTATTATGATCATTATTTGATTCTTACTCACTCTTTACAATACTAAAAAATGTGGAGTGACCAAAGAGAGAAAACAAACAAATTAAGGAAAAATAACTTACGACTGAAAAAATCTGTTAAGGTGATGGTGCGGAGAAAAACAGATACAAGCGGTATTTGAAAGTTTTCTTTGCAGTGCTTCCAGTTTTACAGTAATATCAGGAACAAGAAATTTATTAATAATTGCCCGGTTTTTAGTCCAGGGTGGAAGAAACAACAAAATTTACAAAATCTAAAATAATTAATCCGGATTCTTTTTAACTCATTTTTCTTATGAAGGGGAAAAATTCCAGAAACAAAAATAATTGAATGGTTACAAAAAGTTGAGTAGAGCTTGGCCAACGCGAGTTTATTGTATTTACCTCTATTGGCAACAATCTTAGCATATCCTAATTGAATTTGCATATTAATATCTGAGACTGTGCGCTGGCGCAAGCTCGGAAGACTATTAATAATAGAAATACCAAGCCATCGAAGAGAATCTACGAGAGGGATAGTAAAGCCACTACAACGAAGGGGAGTACTAGAAGTAATCATATGTGATTACTAGTGTGAAAGACCGAATAACCTAAGGATTGCAAAATATTTTTGTTTTCCAAATGCATCATAGATTTTCCAAAGAAGGCTATGTAGGCTTTATATTTTTTTTCAAAGGATTCTATAGGAAAGATCCTGCATAAAGTTAGGAGAAAACATTCTAAATATTTGTAAGCCTTTGGTCTGTTATAGATCCTCTTCAATAGTGGCAACCTAAAGTCGATAAAATTTAGATATCACGGAATATGATTTTTTCCCTTCAAACTGTTTATCGCATCTAAGTTTTATGGAAGTAATAGCCAGATATGACTGCGATGAAAACGATTTAGGACCTTGTGGTCGGTTACGGAGGTAAAGATTAAAATAACTAAACTTAATACTAAGAGTCGTTGTCCGTGAAGCACCTTGAAAAATTGGGTAAACTAGAAAAACAAAATGAGAGGTTCTAGAAATACGGTAGAAACCTCAATATTTTGAAGGGATTTTTGACCAAAGTCCCCTTTCCCCGTGTTCGTGTCTCGTCAAGTCTATACTTAATATTCAAAAACACCAAAAATAGTATATTTGCCAAAAATGAGAGAAATTACGATATAAAGAAGGATTCTGATAGTTTTATTCTCCTCCTCAGGGGAAATTACAGCTTTCTTTAATATTTCAAAGATGAGTAGCTAAAAAGGGCTGATGAAACTTTCAGGTGGCCTTTAGATAATATTTGAAAAGATTCCTAAAAGTGTATGTCACCTGGCTGTACTGCCTCTTCCGGAATATTAAATACAACTTGTCCAGAAAGGGATAGTTTACCGTAAATTACTTGCTCTTACCTCTGACCTCAACGCAAAATTGAAAATATGCCTATCTTCATAGTTAGAATTACTGGTCATAGCCCCCTCCATTTGGGAGGAAATATACCTGTAGAAAGTCGCCATTTTAATTGCTGCAGAAAATCTGAGTTCCCACATTGTCGTTTTGTGATGGTCTATCAAAGCCTAAACATACACGTAGGGGATTATTTTTTCTCTCCTAAGTTTGTTCTGAAGGATGCTCTCCCAGGAAAACAAGACCCACCTATGAATTCCTCCTTCTCCTAGTATTTAGGCTGTTTGCACTTGTCACTGAATTTTCTATTCTCTTACAGATATGTTTGGAACTACGAGCTGCTGTACTGGCGGCAGTCAGGCGGCATGTATACCAATATTTTCGGCCGATGGCACTCAATGCCAGGATTATCAGCGTTTATCTTCGTCAAGTAGACGTAAATGTGCTCTAGGTAAGCTAAAAATTTGGTAAGCTAGGTAAGTCAAATGCCTATTTGGAACTTCAGATTTTGTAAAATTGGTTTTTAAGTGGGTCCAAAAAGCAAGTTGACTAATCCCATATCTTGGGTGTTTGATATTTTAGTATCAAACCACCTGATTGACTTACGAAACAGTTTCTTAAATATTCCCTAGAAAGAATCAATTTACTTATATATTTTAGTTAGATTATCGCATTAATCACTAAATAAACAATAATAAAATTTAAGAATTCAATTTAATTTAGATTTGATTTGAAAATTCAAAAAACAATCAGAAGCAGTTGGTTTTCACTAAAAAGAAGTAACTTTTTAAAGTGCTTTGGTTATTTGAATTTCATTAAGTCTCCTCAAAAATTTATTGAAGTAAATTTTCCGTATGTTAGCACAATTAATGATAATATTTAAAAAAAAATGTGCTATTTTCACACAACATAGTCAATACTTCAATTAATTTTTTCAGTATATTATTAAACAAATAAAAAAAAATCAACTGAAAGAAAGGGCAACATTAAAACTTAAAACGAACTTGAATCAATTTGTATGGAAGAGAAACTTCCCCTCCTCAGCCTTCGGTCTTTATGTTAAAGTCTTACAGAGCTTTAAAAATACTTCTGACTCAAAATCAACGACCTTTGTGTTTTAGCAGTCTTCTTAATGAATTGTGACAAAATTGAGACTTTAATGTAATGAGCAAGTTTTCAAGAAGGGGCAGCCCCCCTAACTTACAGAATAATTTCTAATCGTTTTCAATTTTACCGTTGCTGCTTGCCTTCAGTTGGATGCTTTTTTTATTTCATTTCTGACGGTATTACAAATTATGCCAGGAAATAACCCCCCACGTGAAATTTCCTGAAAGTTTGCCTTCTAAACCCCCCCCCCCCACCACACCACATAAAATTCTCTCCGCATAAAATCTCTCTCGCAGGAAACTCCCCAAAAGAAATTTCCTTAGATATCCCAATAACGAATTCCATATGTGAACAATGGGCAAATTGTATAATTTATAGCCCTTTCCCCAGGGGCTGTGGGAGGTAGAGTTATCCCAAAAGGCATAGTTCACGGACCTTTCAACTATGCTGAATCAAATGGCTAACTCAAAATTTCTATCTGACATCTTTGGGGAAAAAGAAGCGTGGGTGGGGAAGCAGTTACCTTCCAGTCTTTTTGGTCACTTAAAAAGGGCATACATCTTTTGATTTCCGATCTAGAACTACTGGTTCGAATAATCCCCCCTTGGAAAAAATTAAATAAACATGTATCTTTGATCTTTCTTATGGCAAAAATAAAAAAGTGCGAAACTACGCATTTTACAAATAGGAGGTCGCACTAAGATCGCTTAGCTTTTTTGGGTTGTTTCATCCCTTTTTAAAATTCAGACAAATTATCTGAGGCTCGTCACTTTTGGTGGGTAACATTGAACTTAATGAATTTCATTAGGACTCAACATAAAAAGCCCATTCTTTTCATGTATTTAGTGCTACCAAAATTCCTTTTCTCAGTATTTCGGTTGCTATTGGGCCGAGGGTGTGCGTGTAACCGAACCACCGTGTAACTGTACCACAAGCAACTGAACCCCTGTAACTGAACCATCGTGTAAATGAACCACCGTGTAACTAAACCACCGTGTAACTGAACCACCGTGCAACTTAATCCCCGTATAACTGAACCCTCGTGTAACTGAACCACCGGGCAACTGAACCCCGTTTAACTAAACCCTCGTGTAACTAAACCCCCGTGCAACTCAACCCCCATGTAACTGAATCCCCGTGCAACTGAACCACCGTACAATTGAACCTCCGTGCAACTGAACCACCGTGCAACTGAACCACCGTGCAACTGAACCGTCGTGCAACTGAACCACTGCACCGAAGCAGGTAATTAACCGTTTTAAAACCAAACGATAAACAACTACGAGCGTAGAAAATAACACAAAATGAAAACAACAAAATAAGCAAAATGGTTAAAAAATTACAGTTTGTTGATGGCGAGAGCCACCGTTCCCCCCCCCCCCCCTCCCCCGCAAAAAGCATCCCTTAAGGAAAATACCCC
>NC_142810.1:15480361-15497861 GCF_049724085.1 Artemia sp. Qi Xiang Cuo | reverse complement strand
CAATCTGTCATCCTTCTTCCGCACAACGTGCCCTAGCCACCTCAACCTTTCTTTCATTATAGCCCTAGAGAGCGGTATTGAACCATATTTTTCGTAAAACCTATTGCTTGAAGCACGGTCAAGCAGCCGGGTACCCAGAACAATCCTCAAGCAATTTCTTTGGGAAACATCTAGCAAATCTTCATCCGCTTTTTGGAGCGTCCATGCTTAACAGTCATATTTGACCACTGTCATCACTGTAGCTTCTAATATTTTAATCTTGGTTTGCAGACTTATCTTCCTATTCTTCCAGACTTTTTTTAACTTTGAAAAAACACCCTGAGTCTTAGCTATTCTACTTTTAACATCTTCACTGCTCCCACCATCTTTACTAATAATACTACCAAGGTAAGTGAAGCTGCTGACCGGATCAATGTTTTCATTACCCAACATCACCTTTTCATTTTCACCTATTTCTAGACGTAGTGACGTAATATTCTTAGCATTAATTTTAAAGCCTCTTCTAGCATAGTTAATGCGCAAAGTTTCAAGGACACCATTCATTTCGCTCACACTGCCCTCTAGAATGTTGAAAAAATAAATATAATATAAGTTAAGAAGGCTTTTTCCTGCCCATTTGATTCCTTGGTCTCCCATTGCCTTTCCTGTGCTCCTTAAGACAAATTCCATCAAAATAATCCATATAAAGGGAGATAGAACACAACCCTGCTAAATTCCTGATTTATTACAAAATCTGCTGCTAACCTCATTTCCTACCTTTACCGCAGCAGTGCTATTCTCGTACATATCACCAATCACTTTAATGTTTTGTCTGGTATACCATACAAGGATAACACCTTTTCTAAAGCTTTTCTATCAACAGAATCGAACGCTTGCTCATAATCTATAAAACTGAGGACCAAAGGTGTTTGAAAACTCAGGCACTTCTCAATTATTAGTCTAAGAGTGAAAATTTGGTCAACGCATCTCTATCTTTTTCTAAAACCGCACTGTTCTTCTCTTAAAACTTTGTCTACGGCATCTCTCAGTCTCAAAAGTATCATATTACTAAGTAATTTACTACCTACATAGACCAGACTAATGCCTCGATAATTACCACACTCACTTTTATCACCTTTCTTATAAAGTGGCTTAATTAAGGTTTTCCTAAAATCGTTAAGTACTTCCGCTTTTTCAAAAATCATATTCAAAATCTTCAGTAATTTATTTCTAACCTCAGAGCCGCCATATTTAAGAAACTCATTTACCACCCTATCAGCACCTGGAGCCTTTTTATTTGTTAATCCTTTTAGTACTGTCGCTAATTCCTCCTCACAAAACAAATCTTCCTTCACATCCAAGGAATCACAAACTTTTTCATTTTCCTCTATATCTTTTCCTGTAACTCTATCTCGGTTAAGCAAATTCTCAAAATGTTCGGCCCATCTCCCTTTAGTTTTTTCCTTATCGCTAATTGCAGCTCCATTCCTATCTTTAACTAGGCCAAGTCCGGATTGACTACTCCCGCTCAATTTGTTAACATGCCAGTACAATATTTTACTATTATGCCGTCTAGCTGCATCTTCCAGTTCCTCGGCAATTTTATCCATAGCCTCCACTTCACACCCTCCTTAGTTCATATTTTATTGCTTTCTACTTTCCTTTTACATTCCTTTTGTTTTGCTGTATCTACATAGTACTAACTTGGAAAATTATTGCAAATAAGTACAATTTGGTAAAGATTATGGAAAAAACTCTAGAGAAATAAATCCAACATAAATCAACATTCTATGATTTCTCTTTGGCCAATAAATAAATTTTGGCTTAAAAATAGACGAATATCCAAGTAACAAAATATTATAAGGTTGTGATTTCCTCTACAAAATCCCTTTAAACTCTTCTGCCCGTTTGTATATAAAAAAAATACAATAATGAATGAGGAGCTACAGGAAAAATTCATTAACCTTGGCGTCAATTCTTTTTCATGGAATATAGTGTCGAAGATCCAATGGTGATTTACCTATATAGCTTTCCTTTAACTTTTCTTTAACTAGCAATTACTACTACTACTACTACTACTAACACACCTCACCGCAGTACCAAGCCGCTTGAGGCCAACACAGCTACGCACGCTCTTCCTCCACCCTAAACTATTCAAAGCCTCCCTTTTACACCGCCCACGAAGTTCCCATTTCCTTTAAATCTTTCTTTATGACGTCCCCCCACCCCAGACGAGGACGACCTGCTTTCCGTTTGACCCTAGACGGTTGGCCGAAAAGAACAATCTTCGTTAATCTGTCATCCTTCATCCGCACAACGTGCCCTAGGCACATCAAACTTTCTTTCATTATAGCCCTAGAGAGCGATATTTTGAACCACATTTTTCGTATAGCCTATTGTTTGAAATACGGTCACTCAGCCGGGTCAGTCACCCAGACCAGGGGTGAATCTCCAGCATTTTATTGGGGGGGGCAAGAGGGGTCCATGTCCGGATTTTCAAAGGGCATGGGGTGTATAATAATTGTTTTTTAAAAATTATTGCCACCCCCAAACGACACCCCTGACCCAGAACAATCCTTAAGCAATTTCTCTGGAAAACATCTAGCAAATCTTCATCCACTTTTCGGAGCGTCCATGCTTCAGAGCCATATTTGACCACTGTCATCATCGTAGCTTCTAATGTTCTAATCTTGTTTTGTTGACTTCTCTTCCTATTCTTCAAAACTTTTTTTAACTATGAAAAAACACCCTGAGTTTTGACTAATCTACTTTTGACAACTCAAACGCTCCCACCATCTTCACTAATGATAATACCAAGCTAAGTGAAGCTGCTGACCTGATCAATCTTTCCATTACCCAACGTCACCTTTTCATCTTCACTTATTCCTAGCCTTAGAGACTTAGTCTTCTTAACATTAATTTTTAAACCTATTCTAGCACCCTGAACTCGCATAACCTCTAAAATTTCATTCATTTTGCTCACACTTTCATCTAGGAAGCTTAAATCATCAGCATAATCTAAGTCCAGGAGACTTTTTCCTCCCCATTTGATTCCGTGGTCTCCCATTGCCTTTCCTATGCTCCTTAAGACAAAGTCCATCAAAATAATCCATATAAAGGGAGATAGAACACAACCCTGCTAAATTCCTGATTTATTACAAAATCTGCTGCTAACCTCATTTCCTACCTTAATCGAAGCAGTGCTATTCTCGTACATATCACCAATCACTTTAATGTTTTGTCTGGTATACCATATAAGTATAACCCCTTTTCTAAAACTTTTCTATCAACAGAATTAAACGCTTGCTCATATTCTATGAAACTGAGGACTAAAGATGTTTATAAACTCAGGCACTTCTCAATTATTAGTCTAAGAGTGAAAATTTGGTCAACGCATCTCTATCTTTTCTAAAACCGCACTGTTCTTCTCTTAAAACTTTGTCTACGGCATCTCTCAGTCTCAAAAGTATCATATTACTAAGTAATTTACTACCTACATAGACCAGACTAATGCCTCGATAATTACCACACTCACTTTTATCACCTTTCTTATAAAGTGGCTTAATTAAGGTTTTCCTAAAATCGTTAAGTACTTCCGCTTTTTCAAAAATCATATTCAAAATCTTCAGTAATTTATTTCTAACCTCAGAGCCGCCATATTTAAGAAACTCATTTACCACCCTATCAGCACCTGGAGCCTTTTTATTTTTTAATCCTTTTAGTACTGTCGCTAATTCTTCCTCACAAAACAAATCTTCCTTCACATCCAAGGTATCACAAACCTTTTCATTTTCCTCTATATCTTTTCCTGCAACTCTATCTCGGTTAAGCAAATTCTCAAAATGTTCGGCCCATCTCCCTTTAGTTTTTTCCTTATCGCTAATTGCAGCTCCATTCCTATCTTTAACTAGGCCAAGTCCGGATTGACTACTCCCGCTCAATTTGTTAACATGCCAGTACAATATTTTACTATTATGCCGTCTAGCTGCATCTTCCAGTTCCTCGGCAATTTTATCCATAGCCTCCACTTCACACCTCCTTAGTTCATATTTTATTGCTTTCTTACTTTCTTTACATTCCTTTTGTTTTGCTGTATCACTACATAGTACTAACTTGGAAAATTATTGCAAATAAGTACAATTTGGTAAAGATTATGGAAAAAACTCTAGAGAAATAAATCCAACATAAATCCAACATTCTATGATTTCTCTTTGGCCAATAAATAAATTTTGGCTTAAAAATAGACGAATATCCAAGTAACAAAATATTATAAGGTTGTGATTTCCTCTACAAAATCCCTTTAAACTCTTCTGCCCGTTTGTATATAAAAAAAATACAATAATGAATGAGGAGCTACAGGAAAAATTCATTAACCTTGGCGTCAATTCTTTTTCATGGAATATAGTGTCGAAGATCCAATGGTGATTTACCTATATAGCTTTCCTTTAACTTTTCTTTAACTAGCAATTACTACTACTACTACTACTACTAACAACTCACCGCAGTACCCAGCCGCTTGAGGCCAACACAGCTACGCACGCTCTTCCTCCACCCTAAACTATTCAAAGCCTCCCTTTTTACACCGCCCACGAAGTTCCCATTTCCTTTAAATCTTTCTTTATGACGTCCCCCCACCCCAGACGAGGACGACCTGCTTTCCGTTTGACCCTAGACGGTTGGCCGAAAAGAACAATCTTCGTTAATCTGTCATCCTTCATCCGCACAACGTGCCCTAGGCACATCAAACTTTCTTTCATTATAGCCCTAGAGAGCGATATTTTGAACCACATTTTTCGTATAGCCTATTGTTTGAAATACGGTCACTCCGCCGGGTCAGTCACCCAGAACAGGGGTTAATCTCCAGCATTTTATTGGGGGGGGGCGAGAGGAGTCCATATCCGGATTTTCAAAGGGCATGGGGTGTATAATAATTGTTTTTTAAACATTATTGCCACCCCCAAACGACACCCCTGACCCAGAACAATCCTTAAGCAATTTCTCTGGAAAATATCTAGCAAATCTTCATCCACTTTTTGGAGCGTGCATGCTTCAGAGCCATATTTGACCACTGTCATCACTGTAGCTTCTAATATTCTAATCTTGGTTTCCAGACTTATCTTTCTATTCTTCCAAACATTTTTTAACTGTAAAAAAACACCCTGCGCATCGACTATTCTACTTTTAACATCTTTACTCCTCCCACCGTCTTACTAATAATACTACCGAGGTAAGTAAAGCTTCCCACCTGATCAATCTTTTCGTAACCCAATGTTACCTTTTCATCTTCACTTATTACTAGCCTTAGTGACTTAGTCTTCTTAACATTAATTTTTAAACCTATTCTAGCACCTGAACTCGCAAAACCTCTAAAACTTCATTCATTTTCCTTCAAATTGAAGGAAAAATGGCAAACTACAATTTTTGAATTGACAAAAAAATTACTAATTTTTTATTTTTTTGATCTTCCATTTTTCACCTTCAAGACAAAGGCATCAGGTATGTCCTATGGGACATCCATCACAAACCTATGCATATTAGAAGAAATGGTGCTAGCCTAGCCTAGCACTGCTAGGGTACAACTTGTACCATGGAGGGCACTTAATGAGGTTGAAGAGAGAAAATTGTCTCTCTGATGAGGCACTGGAGTGGTGAAGTGACCAGGGTTGCCAACTGGACACACTTTATGTCAAAATTAAACATTTCCATGTGCCGGGACACAATGAAATGAACGGGCAAAAATGCGACACATTTATAAATTTGGGACATAAAAAGGGCAAAAAAGGAACACATTTTGTAAATTTATGACATAAAACGAAACGCTTCCCAACTGGATATAACTTTTTTAAAAATAAAAAAAAAATGCCACTTTTTGCCAAAGTTGGGTTTTTTTTTCTTTTTTTTTACCATTCAGGTTTTGCCAGAGATGTCATAAGTAAGGGATATTCTCCAAAGTAAGGGATTTACATGTTTATATGAGGTTTGTGCTGCCATATTTAGTATGAATGTTTTATCTGTACTTTTTTTTTATATTTGATGTTAACTGACCGCTTTAAAAGAGCCGCGTTTGGTTAATAATACAACTACTTAATCAAAAATAATAATAACCTCGAGTTTTTAAGATTTTAAGATGGAAACATTTTAGCTAAAAATGACACATTTTTAGATCCTCACGGGACATATTCATGGACCAAAAAGTTAAAAACCCTAGAAGGGACATCAATACTGCACGAAAATAAATAGTTTTAGCACAAATATAGTGAAATCATCAATTTTAAAATAAAATAACCAGTTTATAGGTAAAATCACCATACGGGAAAAAATCAAAAAATTTGGTAATAAATCATCAACTGGGTCAACCCGTTGGTATTACTACCTTTGGAACTTGTAAGTTCAATGTTGAAATTTCATTAATTTAAATTTATTTTCTATCTTTAAATTTTGTATCGGTTGTAACTTTGTCCTTTTCGGGTCAAAAGTGTTAGTCAGGGCCACAGAATGGTAGACATTACTTTGCTGTAGCGAAATTTTTTGGGTTACTTAAAAAAGTCACTTTGACTTTTAATATCCATTTGAATGAGCTTTATTTCATTTTTCTAGATTTATTGGTTCGGTACGGTTAGCTGTGCAAAAAAAAATAAATAAAAACGCGTCCTAGATCTTCCTACTAACAGAAAAAATGCCAAATTCTCCAATTTTGTAGATGGGAGCTTGAAGCTTCTACAACAGGATTTTTTGAAGTGTTAAATTTGATGGTCTTGCTTTATTAACATAACTTAGCCTGTTGGAGTAATTGACAAAACCTTTAGAGGGTGTTTCCCCTTACTCAAAGATCTGGAGATTTTTTTAGGCTTGTAGCTTTAGATGCGTAGCTTTTAGACTTGAGGAATTTTATAAATTTAGAACCAAGATAAAAATCAGATTCCTTTAGTAAGTTTCAGTAATGCCTTGTTTCAGTGCCTGGTTTGTTCCTTAAGATACACAGAGTCAATACAAAATAAACGGTTAATATTAACTTTTAATATTAACTTCATATTAACCTTGAGGCTAGATAAAATTATGTACATTGCATATCAACATTCATGGAGGAGGATTGATGGATCCTTGGAAAGTTTGGGGCTATTTGCGCCTAAAGCCTCAAATAGCAAATTATCTATGCTCAAATTGTCAGAGAAAATTAACATTTAATCTCCCTTCGTTCCTAAGGATTTTTTTGTCTGAGGCTGCAATATGGGCGCTGTTAGGCGATAGATCCTCCTAATTTCAAAAAATCGATTGTTCAGCACCATAAGTATTTTTCAGTACCATAAGTACTGAATAATATAGTACTGAAATATAGTACCGAAAATAAGTACATTCAGTACCATAAGATTGTTCAGTACCATAAGTATTGATTGTTCAGTACCATATATTTGTATAATTACTGACACTAAAGGAGGAGAACAGAGGAGGAATATCTCAAAATTAGGGATAAGCGTTGCCAGGAGCTTTTTTTTATCGTTATCAATATGGGAATACTTCTCTTTTCCTATTTGTATGTGTCTGTAATGTTTTCCTCTTTCCTTATGGGTACCATCCCTCTCCCTTCCTGATGATGTCCATAAGGGGTATCCCTATAAAAAAAATATTATTTTTTATAAGAGTTTGCCTCTAAAACCAACGAAACGACGACCCTATAGTTCATTTTTGATAAGTATTAGGGGGGGGTTAGCACTTTTCCAGGGATGATAATCATTCTCGAGGAATTGTTATAATCATGTTAAACTTGAATGTAAAACGGGAATTCAGGAATTAGTAGTAGCCTTACTTATTTTCAAAAGACCTATGGATCAAATAGATCGTAGTAAGAAATAGTGTAGAGAATGGCCCCTTGTCGATAGACTTTCTTTCTTTTCTTGCGCTACTTTCTAACAATTATAATAAAGTTACAAGATTAGCGCAGGAACCGAATCCTTCAGGAACTAAACCTTCAATTGATGTTGGAAAATTTTACATTCCTTCCTGATTTTTTTTTTCTTCTGCTCTACGGTAATCTTCCCATGTCCCTTTAATTTATTTCATCCGTTAAATTATCAGCTCCGTAGCTCTCAGGCTATTCAAATTCTGCTTATTGTGTTCTATATTTGTTTGTCTCATATTCGGAATGGTGGGAAGTAGCTGTAGTGTCAATTCACAAAAATGTATTGGAGGGGGGTAAAAATGCTTTTAAAAATATAGAAGGCACAATTTGTATCAGCAAAAATATCATAATAGGTGTTTTCAACATTTTAAGAGGGGCAAAAAAATCTAAGGGTTAATTGCGAAAAACAAACTTTTGTTGCACGTCACAAGGTTGAGTTTTCAAATTAAGAGGATTGAGTTCTCAGACTCAATCCAAGGGGGTCTGTTACCGGAATAAGCGCGGATCAGCACAAAGACAGCACACGTCGTATAACCGCTGCGTTGGTCAAGACAACTTCCAGATTCAAAACAAAAGCCATTAAGAGTGGAAAGGATTTGGCTTGGGAAACTAGAATTCGGGGTTGCAAACTGCGAAAAGGAATCACAATTGATTCTGTACCGGATGGCTTTTAAGATTGAGCTATTATAATCCTCATGACTAGAAGAGTGAGAATATGAATCTGGATAAGTTGAATATCTAATATTTTGGTAAATTTTTGGCAGTTCAAATTATTGACTTACGAATAAACATACTACTCGATGCCTTTTTTATGCTCTTTCCAAATATAACAATCATTTTTGTCGTAAATGAATTTTATAGGGGCCCTATAAATACTAATTCAGGGTATATATTTGCACATTAGGGAGGGTGGGGGTAAAGTTTATTTCTGATGTAAATGAGAGGTAGTTTAAACTCCCCCCCCTAATGTGCAAATATATACCCTGAATTGGGGCACTGGTGCACTATATGATACACACGAAAGAAGTTAAGTTTGGTTAATGCTAATGAAATAAAATAAAATAGAATGAATATATAATAGTTTAGAAACGAATTTGGGCTATATATTTGCACACTAGGGGTAAATATATGGTAAGCATACCATATATTAAATATGTAACCTAACCTAGGTACCTTCTTACCTTCTAAACCCCAAAAAAACAGTCGTTTAAATACTGAGAAACCACGCTTTGGCATCAATTTATCTAGCAAATCACCCGTTGTCTGCTATTGAAATTGCCGTTTGGCGGGTTTTGTGACTAGTTTCCTAGATACAGTCTATAGCGGTGTGTATTATATAGTGCACCATTACGGGGTGAAATACTACTTCAGCTACTTTTGGCTGTTTTGGAAAGGAGTTAGGTTATGAAAATGAAACTTTTAGGGATGGGTCTACAGGCTAAAGTATGTCCTGGAAATTTATTTTGAAGTACTTACCTCCACTCCTTCTCCCTCTAGAGGGTCCTGAGATTTGCCTACATGATGGGTCTATACCTATTGAAAATTTGACAAAAAAAAACAAAGTTATCAGTTATCAGTTTCTTTTTCTCTGGCTTTAGTTCTGAAAATGCAATTCCTGTTATTTGAGTAGAATTTTAAGCCATCTCAATGTCTTTTTTACAAAATTTAGGAAACGCATTTGCATATCTTTAAAACCTTATAAATTGGGACTGAGCAAAATTGTGAAGCTGAAAACAATTTTGCAGTACTTTATTTAAGCAAAAGATCTATTTTACAAGGTTTCACTTTTATAACACATTGATTTGTAAAGGTCATCAAAGGTCAGGACCCTCTAGAGGGAGAAGGAGTGAATGTAGGTACTTCAAATTACCTTCCCAGAACACAATTTAGCCTGTAGAGCCATCGTTGAAAGTTTCATTCTCCTAACCTAACCCCTTCCCAAGATAGCCGAAAGTAGCTAAAGTAGAATTTTACCCCTTAATTGGTATATATATATAGGGTTGGGGGTAAAATTTATTTCCGACAAAAATGATTATTATATTCGTAAAGAGCTTAAAAAAGGCATCGAGTAGTATGTTCATTTTATTCGTAAGTCAATAATATGAACTGCCGAAAATTTACCAATATTCTTGCCAGAGGGACGTAAATCAAGACATATTCTTAGGCTAGCACCAATCTCTCCGATCTACGGATGGCTGAAGTATTGACAACTCCGTACATCTGAATACCCTAGCACCAGCTGACTTAGCGAAAGGGGTATCTTCATTGTCAATCTTCACACCTGTCAATTCTTCTACTAAATTCCACGGAAGTTACTATTTCCCCAAGCCGTACAGGAAATTTTAAAATTCATTACAGATTATCACGTAGACAATCAAGGGGTATTTTGCATCAACAGCTTCAAGGCACGTTACGCACTATGTTGCTCACCTTGCTTCCTGTTCCTCTAGGTAGGGTAGTCTCTGTCAGCATCTACTCTTATTCAATAGTTTCTTCATTAAATAAAAATGAAAACTGGATATATAGTGAAATTGGATACTCCACACTCGTATACCTACTATTCCTACCAATAAGGTTAGTTTGATACCTTTGTCAAGAAGGTTATGGTCATCAGGGAGGTCATTTGACACAAATATGGGGAAGGAAACAATGGGAATTACAACAGGGGTGTCAATTGATCATTACCCCCCCCCCTAGATCTTGACTTTTTTTGCATTTACACTGGAATTTTTTGTCTTGTTTTTATTAAAGTAATAACACAATTGCCCCCTTATCCTATAAAACATCTTAATAAAATAAAGCAGTAGCATTCGATGCTCTTTCCAAATATCGTATTTGCGTTTCTGACAATGCAAATCCTGTCCTAATGGTCCCATAGATAACCCTAATATAAATTTCTTCGTTGATTTTATCTCGTGGTGCGTCGTATAGCATATATTCTACATCTTCACTCGAGGAAATTCAGTTTTGCCCTGAGTGATTACTGTGGGACTGCGGGAAGATATTTGAAGGGATTTATAAATTTGGATAACCATGGAAGGAAACATGATAATAGGATTAATAGAAATTCTAGTTTAGCTAATTTTTACACTCTTGGAAAGGGGTTAGGTCAGGAAAACGAAGCTTTCAGTAATGAAGCCAGGGCCAAAAACAAACTCTATGAAGGTATTGCCAAGCTTCTATGTTAACCCTATTCTGATTTCTAAGTCTTAAAAATTTGCCTACTTGACAAGTCAACACCTTGACAAATACAAATTTTAACTTAATTTTCAGTTATCAGTTCATTTTTCTCTGGTTTTAGTTCTGAAAAATGCATTTCCTGTTATTTGAGCAGAATTTTAAGCCATATTAATGGGTTTTTTTTCTAGATTTAGGAAATGTTTTTGCAAATCTTTTAAACCTCGTAAATTGGGATTTAGCAAAGTTGTGAAGCTAAAAATACCTTTCTTGTACTTCATTTAAGCAGAAGATCTATTTTGCAAGGTTTCCTTTTTTTTAAACGAAGAGTTTTAAAGGTAATCAAAGTTTAGTGCCTTCTAGAGGGAGAAAAAAACTAGGTACTTCAAAATACCTTCCTGGGACATACCTTGGTCTGTAGACCCATCGCTGAAACTTTCATTTTCCTAGATGAAACTTTCCTTTCCAAGATAGCGAAAAGTATATAAAAGGGAATTTTACCTATATATCACCTATTTTATTTTATTTCATTAGCATCAACCAAACTTGACTTTTTAGAAGTGACAATCTAATGCACCTGTACCGGAATGCGTTCTGGGTACATTCCAAAAAAGTGGATAGCTGCTTGGTCGGTGAATGTACTGCTTTGCTTTGAGTACATTAAGTTTCAGTATAGTAATGGACATGAATAAATGCCAATGGGACAAGAGTTCTGACAAGGGGTATTTTAGATCATGTGAATCAGAGAAAAAAAAAGTCCTTCTGGGTAGTTTATCCCAATAACACAGAAGCACAAATTTAAATTTGCTACTGTGTTAAAATCACAGCCATAGCTGGCAAAAATGTTCAATGATACAAATAACATTTCATTTCGATGCATTTGCAATATCGATCGAGGGGAAGTAGGAACCCATCAATAACTACAGAGAATTTAATAAATAATAATAAAGTAACCAAATTATTTATTATATCTCCAAGGAGTGGTTGCGCCAAACAGCCTTTGACTACTTTTTATTGAATTTAAATTTATACACTTGTTAATTTGACTAGGATGGCACAGGCAGTGATAAGAGTTAAACGGACTCTTTTATATAGTGCTAGTTTGGTTAATGCTAATGAAATAAAATAAAATAGGAGGAATATAGCCTATAATAGTTTAGAAACAAATTTGGGCTATATATTTGCACATTAGGGGGGGGGGGTAAAGCATAGTGTATATTATTACGTAACATAACCTAACCTAGGTACCTTTCTCCCCCGCCTAAACCCCAAAAAACAACAATTTCAATATCGTATCCGCAATGAAAACCCCGCTATACATTGTATTACCCTATAGCCGTTGAATTAACCCGTCAAAAACAGGTTTTTCGTGACTGGTTTCCATTGCAGTATATAAAAGATTCTGGTTAACATAGGAGTACCGAGAGATCATACTGACTAACTGTTGTATCTTTTGCACTCAAATAATTTAATTTGAAGTTTTTTAATTCGCTAATACTTTTTCCATTACCATTTCATAAAAGAGTGCAGAGCTAATAATTGGCAAAAAGAGAGCAATTCTGGTCCATGGGGGAAAGAGTGCAATGAGGTACAAAAGTGTACAAGTTGGTAATCCTGGTGAAGGACTGACTATAAAATTTTACATAAATGTCATATTGGTCTTGGGAACTAAAGGAAAATAATAAAGCGATCTTGAAGATAAAAATAATTTTAAAAGACCCATTTTTGTGGCAGTCCTGGAAAATTTATATTTAGACACTGTAGATAATTCCCAAATCCAAAAATTTTTAGACGACATATGAATCTAAGAATAACTTGTGCTTTTGTGATACCTAACAATAAATATTTTGTTATTAATTAGGTTTGTCCTATTTCACATGAATTTAAACTGCGAACGCATCTATAATAGCATATCAAAGAGTTTCTGAAAGTTAGGTAATCTTCATTGAAAGTTTACTGAGAGATTTTATGTGACTTGAATCGGATTTTACCATTTACATTTGGTTAGATAGTTAGACTTGGACAGTTAATGCTTTGGAATATGTGACTGGATGGACTTCGAACGAATTTTTAATGCTTCATTTTTGAGCAAGCACTTTTTAACAAGTAATTTTCTTAGTAATTGATTAATCTTTTACCTAATTAACGCTTATTGATAAATTTTTAATTAATTTTCTAATAGGTAATAACATAATAGGGAAACAGTTTCTAACAGCCAAAACTCATGGATCGGAAGATTAACATTATATTGCTTAAAATTTTCTTAGCCACCTAGGACATCGTGCTCACTATAAGACATGAAACGGATCATAAGTGTCCCTTGCAACTGGGGAAGGGGAGAGGGATATGACTTAAATTCCTCCATAGTGCCAAAAAATATAGTCTTAATTTTATTTAGTTATGTCAAGTGCTGCATTCGGCGTAATCATTTCCTCAACAAATGCATAAAAGGAACAAGCATAAAGGCTCAAGCTTTCGTGGTGTCGTGGGTTCCTTCTGTGCCATTGGTTCCACAGTCCATTCATATGATGAAGAAAAATCTTGGCGGCTCAGCGTCATAGCAAGGTAGGGATGGACAGGGGCAGTTACCCCCTCCTTCCACAGAATTTTGAAAAATACATTAATTAAAAGGGTTGAGGGGTACAAAAAATACCAGTGGGGGAGCCCCAATTCCCCACCAACACCCCCCCTCCCCTAAAAAAATGTATCTACCGCTGGGGTGAACCTTTCACAAGCCACCTGTCAAGACGGCAATTTCGTAGCTTATGTTTTGTTGTAGTGATCGCTGAGAAATTTCTGGTGAAAAAAAATTAAAATTTTAATTTCTGCTAGTTTTGTTGTGTTTCTCCTAAAAATGCACCCAGGCTTTATTTGCCGTAAATTCCGCGTTTGTCATCCTCAAAAAGGTCTCCTGGAATAGAATACATTATTCTGCTTGAGTAAAATTGCTATTGGAGTTGTATGAATTGTTTTTTCAGCTACGAGGACTTCGACACAGTGGAGAACACTGTTACTCCATCACCCCTTTATTTAAGCCTTTGTTCACAATTTCCCCGAAGGTTTTGTGTCATTTTTTTATTTCCAGCTTAATTTGGGCAGGGGAGGATCCAGGATTATTTTTTTTTTGGGGGGGGGGGCGCAAAATTGGTTGATCCGATAAAAGAATTTAGGGGGGGCGCAACATTAGTTGATCTGATAAACTTGCGTTAGGAGCAAGTTTAATTAACGCAAACTTGAGTTAATTAAGTAAATTACTCTACTTTAGACTACGCTAGGGGGGTGCCCCCTGAATCAGCCACTGAATTTGGGGCACTCAGTACCATGAGTGCTCATAAGCTGAATTCCACGGGGGGGGGGGAGCTTACGTGGTCTAATTGACACTTTTAATGCTATATAATAGAAATCTCAAAACAAAATATATAAAATAAGGCAGCATCATTCATCCAGGAGGGGGCTGGCACCCCCTAATGTCCCCCCCCTTATGGGCGCCCATGCTCAGTACCTGCTTATATCACTCCCACTTGGATCTAGGGAATTTTCCTAAATCTAAAAGGTGATTCCGCCCTTTCATTTTGTAAAGTCAATTCAGGGACTCAGGGCTTTGTGAACTTATCCTGACCAGACACGTACCCAGGTTTTTTTTTTTTTTTTTTTTTTTTTTTTTAGGTAGGGCAATAATAAAACGGGTTTGATTTGACAATTTTAATAAAAAATATGAGAAAATTAAAAAAAATATATAAGATTTAGAGGGGAGCCCTCCTGAGTAAATTCTTGATCCGGATCCCCAGATGAGGTGCTTAGTTTATGTGCGATCCTATTTCAAGACGGAAGTGCTTAGGGGCATACGTGAAGTTTTCAACTTGAATTCCAACTACTTTTTTCTTCTTCTTTTTCTTCTTCTTCTTATTCTCCTCCTTTGTCTCCTTATTTCTCCCTTTCATTTGCTTCCTATTTATAAATGTTGTGTATTCATTGTTTTTCTTGGTTCCTTTGTGCTATTTGGTATTTTTTTCAATTTTCGATATTTTGTACAGTACTTTGTAGATTAGTCAAATATTCTGTACGGGTTTAATCACTGAATAAAATCATTCATTCATGTCAACTACTCTTCGGTTTCGTGTGTGTATGTCCTGACAATATAAGATAGGCCCCCTGCGACAGTTGAGTCGGTAAACCCACGAACAAAAACTCTGGGAACTGGGATTCAAGCCTGCTTGTCAGCAAAGTGTTCTCTCTCGAGAAGCGGTGACAAAATACCATTTCGCTGCATTTCAAGAATATGGGGGATATTTTTTTCATCTATTTCTTTGCAATTTCCCTATCTTTTTTGTATCTTTGTGAACGAAATCTTGCCCTCCCTCCCTTTTACTGAATTGCCGCAGCTGTACCAATTCTCTATTGATTTTCAAAAATATAGCTAAGAAAACGACGTGATTTTTATTATGTTAAGCCTCAGGGGAATCTGCGCCACGAAATATTCTTATGACATATACTCAATAAAACACAATTCCTAAAGCTGTACTGCTTTTCAAAGGAAATTGAATAAATAACCCAATTCTTATTTCTTTCTTATCAGCATTATAAAATTAAATATCTTTTATTTAATTTAATCTAGTTTGCTTTATCTAATCTTTAATTTAGTTTAATTTATTCTACTCTAGTTTTATTTTATTTAATCTAGATTAAATCTTCAATTCAATCTAGTTCGTTTTTATGCTAAATCTCTAGAATTTTCACCTTTTTCTAGTCCATTTTTTCCACGTTGTCTGCCATTTATTTACTAGTGCAGAAGTCAAATTTCTTAGACAAATAGAAAAGACAAAGTGAAGTTTTAAAACAATTTGATCAACAAAATAAAGTTAGAAAACCTACTGCAAATGCCTAATTTGTACTTAAAAATAGTTAATTGATTTTCAAAAAATCAAATATTTCCAGATTTTCAACGAAAGTACCGAAATAACATTGTTATGGATAAAACTGGAAGCAACACTTAAATCCAGGGAGTGGCGGTTTCGAAGGGTGGTAGTCCCCTCAGATTTTGGTTTAAACATCACTTTTTACTTCTATCTAGAAAAAAAATGTTTTTAATTTATGCAAACAAGCATTGTAAAAATATGGTTTTGCTCCCTCTGACTAGGGCCATAATGAAAGAAAGCCCAGAGCCATGTTTTATTTGGTGTTTAATTTAGAAATATCAGAAAGCCAATCATCGACTGAAAACGTAAAACGAGCATTTTTTCGATGCAGCACAAGAAAGTACTTGTTTTTCTATTCCTAGATTTGTTGGGCATTTTTCCGTAAAATGCCAATGTGAACGAGGCTGAAGGTAATTAAATTGTGTTTTACGGTTGATAGGCTCCCAAAATCTGTGTTTTGACAATCGAGATGCTGTAGAGCAGTGGTTCTCAAACTGTGATACGCGTACCCCTTGGGGGTATGAAACAATTTTTAGGGGGTTAGCGGCCGGCCAACAAAAAAATAAAACAACCCTTTAATTCTAGGACTGGCAAATTTATTCATATTTAATCTATGGCTTACTTATTACTGATAACTGAAAAAGGGTACTTAGAGTGTATTTTGGGTAAAAAAGGGTAGAGTGTCTAAATAAGTTTGAAAACCACTGCTCTAGACTCTAGATCTAGAGCATCGAAAGAAGAACTTACAAAAAAAATATAAAGGGAGGGACGTGTATGAATCAAACAGTTCGTGGGTAACGAACTGCAAGTAAGGAGCGACCCGGCTCAATGGTAACCGAAACTCTAAAAACGGAATTTTGGTACCAATAGATACATCAAAAGAATCAGATTTTAATGCTGATTTCAAATATATAATTTTAATCAAGTTTAATGTTATCCATCAAAAGTTACGTGCCTGAGAAAATTTGGCTGATTTTAGAGAAAAGGGGGAAAGAACACCTAAAAGTTATAAAACCTTAATGAAAATCACACCATCATATTCAGCGTATCAGAGAACCCTACTGTAGAGGTTTCAAGCACCTATCTCCAAAAATGTGGAATTTTGCATTTTTTGTGAGAAGAAAGATCACGGATGCGTGTTTATTTATTTATTTTTTTTTTAATTTTTGTTGTTTTTTTCCCAGGTGTGATCGTATCGACCCAATGGTCCTAGAATATTGTGAGAGGGCTCATTGGAACGGAAATTAAAAGTTTCAGCGCCCTTTTTAAGTGACCAAAAAATGGAGGGCAACTAGGCCCCCTCCCACGCTCATTTTTGTCCCAAAGTCACCAGATCAAAATTTTGAGATAGCCATTTTGTTGAACATGGTCGAAAATTTGGTAACTATGTCTTTTAGGATGACTTAATCCCACAAAGTCCCCGGAGGGACGGCTGAAAGTTATGAACTTTACCCAATGTTAACATATAGTATTGGTTATTGGGAAGTATACAGACGTTTTCAGGGGGGATTTTTTCTGGTAGGTGGGGGGG
>NC_142810.1:15136337-15168728 GCF_049724085.1 Artemia sp. Qi Xiang Cuo | reverse complement strand
AAATCTCTGCGAATGCAAGAGTTCAAAAATACACAGACACTAACAGGAATAGTACATAATTAATTTTTGGCAAGATCTCCTTGCCCCCAAATTTCTTTAATAAAATTAATGGGAAACACTGAAAAATTCAAGGAACGTGAAAGCACTTTTACAAACCCACTTTCAAATTTTCGTCCGCAAAAGTTCTTTTTAAGTTTTATTGTATATTCTCCAAATCTGAAAAATCTCCACGAATACTAGAATTCAAAAATATACGGACATTCATACGATAATTAATTTATGGCGACTTGATATCCAGGACTCTACGTTTCTTAAATAAAATTCAGAGTAAAACACTGAAAAATTCAAGGAACGTGAAAGCATTAGTGCCAAGACAGTTTCTAATTTTGTTTGCAAAGGTTTTTTTAAGTTTAATAATATTTTCTCCAAATCTAAAAATCTCAGTAAATATGATGATCAAATGATTACTTTTTGGCAAGATCTCATGAAAACCTGTTACCTATGAGAGAAATTTGAAAGTGTTAAGTAAAAGTTTGTTAGTATTACGGAAAAAGTTGTTACTTCGATGAGAAAATTTGTTAGTGGTAAGGAAAACTTGCTACTTCTGACAGAAAACTTGTTATCATAAACGAAAAAATTTTTACTTCTAAGAAAGATTTGGTATCGTTGACAGAAAACCTACTATTTCTAACGTAAAAATTATTATCACTGACCAAAAAAATTGTTACTTCTAAGAGACATTTTTTATCTTTGACGGAAAACTTGATGCTATTAGAAAAAAACTGTTACTGTTAAGAAAAAACCTGTTTCTTCTAAGAGAATTTTCACACTGTCAAGTAAAACTTTGTTAGTACTAAGGGAAAGTTGTTACTTCGATGAGAAACTTTGTTAGTGTTAAGGAAAACTTGCTACTTTTGACAAAAAACTTGTTATCATAAACGAGAAAATTGTTACTTCTAAGAAAAATTTGTTATCTTTGAGGGAAAACTTGCTAGTTCTAACAGAACACATGTCATCACTGACGAAAAATTTTAAATCTAAGAGAAATTCGATAGTATTAAGTAAAAGTTTGTTAGTAATAAGAAAAAGGTTGTTACTTCGAAGAGAAATTTTGGTAGAGTTAAGGAAAACTTAATACTTCTGACAGAAAACTTGTTAGCGTAAACGAAAAAAATTGTTACTTCTAAGAAAAATTTGGTATATTTGACAGAAAACTTGCTACTACTAACAGATAACTTGTTATCACTGACGACCTCTTAGAAGTAACAGGCTTTTTCTTAATAGTAAGGAATTTTTCTAATAACAGCGAGATCACCGTCAAAGTTAAGAAATTTCTCTTAGAAGTAACTTTTTTTTGTCAGTGATAGCAAATTTTCCGTTAGAAGTAGCAAGTTTTCTGTCAAAGATAACAAATTTTTCTTTGAAGTAACAATTTTATCTTTATGATAACAAGTTGTCTGTCAGAAGTAGCAAGTTTTCCCTAACACTATTAAATTTGTCTTAGAAGTAACAGGTTTTTTCTTAAGAGTAACAAATTTTTTCTAATAGCACCAAGTTTTCCGTCAAAGATATAAAATTTCTCATAGAAGTAACAATTTTTCGTCAGTGATAACATGTTATCTGTTAAAAGTATCAAGTTTTCTGTCAAAAATAACAAATTTTTCATACAAGTAACAATTTTTTCATTTATGATAACAAATTTCTCTTAGAAGTAACAATTTTTTAGTCAGTGATAACAAGTAATCTGCTAAAAGTAGCAAGTTTTCTGTAAAAGATACCAAATGTTTCTTAGAAAAAACAATTTTTCGTTTATGATAACAAGTTTTCTGTCAGAAGTAGCAAGTTTTTCTTTAACACTAACAAATTTTCTCTTCAAAGTAACATCTTTTTCCTTAGTACTAACAAAGTTTTACTTAACAGTGTGAAAATTCTCTTAGAAGAAACAGGTTTTTTCTTAACAGTAACAGTTTTTTTCTAATAGCACCAAGTTTTCCGTCAAAGATAACAAATTTCTCTTAGAAGTAGCAATTTTTCGTCAGTGATAATAATTTTTCCGTTAGAAATAGGAAGTTTTCTGTCAATGATACCAAATGTTTCTTAGAAGAAACATTTTTTTTTTCGTTTACGATAACAATTTTTCTGTCAGAAGAAAAAAGTTTTTCTTAACTCTAACGAAATTTCTCTTCGAAGTAACAACCTTTTCCTTAATACTAACAAACTTTTACTTAACATTATGAAATTTCTCCTAAAAGTAACGCCTTTTAGTAAGGGATAACAATTTTCTGTTAGAACTAGCAAGTTTTCCATCAAAGATATTAAATTTTTCATAGAAATAACAATTTTTTCTAGTGCTTTCACGTTAACCTACACAGAATAGGTTAGGTGAGGCGTCATCTAACCTAACTTAACCTTTAATCAATAACAAATTAATAAGATAAAGCTTTTGATCAGTACGGTGTTACAGAAGTGCACGAAAACGTAAAGGTTAATGAGCAATAAGAAGAAAAAAGAACCAGTTCGAAATTAATAAGATAAAGCTTTTGATCAATACTGTATTACAGAATTGCACAAAAATGTAAAAACAAGGTTAATGAGCAATAAAAAGAAAAAAGAACTTTTTCGAAATTATTAAAATTAAACTTTCTATCAATATGGTGTTACAGGAGTGTGCGAAAATTTAAAAAAAGGTACAAGAGAGAAAAAAGAAAAAACTTGTTTGATATCAATAAAATAAAGATTTCTATCAATATGGTGTTACAGGAGCGTACGAAAATATAAAATCAAGGTTAATAAGGAATCAAAAGAAAAAAAAATTGTTCGAAATTAATAATATAAGACTTTTTTGATCAATCTGATGTTTACGGGGTGTACAAAATATGAAAACAAGGTTAATGATCAATAAAAAGAAAAAAGAACTTGTTCGAAATTAATAAAATTAAGAATTTTGTTAAATATGGTGTTATAGTAGGGTGTGAAAATGTAAAAACATTTTTAATGAGCAAAAAAAACTTCTTAGAAATTAATAAGATAAAGCCTTTAGTTCAATATGGTGTTACAGGAGCCTGCAAAAATGTAGAAAGAATGTTAATGAGCAATAAAAAGAAAAAAGAACTTGTTCAATATCAATAAAATAAAGCTTTTGATCAATACTGTATTACAGGGGTGCTCGAAAATGAAAAAAATATGGTTAATGAGTAAAAAAGAACTTGTTCAAAGTTAATAAAATTAAGATTTCTATCAATATGGTGTTGCAGTAGTATACGAAAATGTAAAAAAAAGTTAATCAGTGATAAAAAAAATTCGAAATTAATAAGATAAAATTTTTTGATCAATAAGGTGTTGCAGAAGTGCACAAAAATGCAAAAAAGAGGTTAATAAGCAATAAAAAGAAAAAAAAATTGTTTTAAATTATTAAAATTAAGCTTTCTATAAATATGGTGTTCAGGAGTGTGCGAAAATCTAAAAAGAAGGTTAATGAGCCGAAAATAAAAGAAAAAACAAGAGAGCCTGTTCAATATCAATAAAATAAAGCTTTCTTTCAATATGGTATTACAGGAGCGTACGAAAACGTAACAACAAGGTTAAGGAGCAATAAATAAATTTGTTCGAAATTAATAAGGCAAAATTTTTTGATCAATATGATGTTGAAGGAGTGTACGAAAATGTAAAAACAAGGTTAAAGAGCATTAAAAAGAACTCGTTCGAAATTAATATAACTAAGCCTTTTGCTAAATATGGTGTTAAAGGAGTGTGTGAAAATGTAAAAAGAAGTCTAATGAGTAAAAAAGGAACTTGTTCGCAATAAATAAGATACAATTTTTGGTTCAATATGGTGTTACAGGAGTGTACAAACACATAAAAAGAGAAAAAACTTGTTCAATATCAATAAAATAGAGCTTTCTCTCAACTTGGTTGAGAAAATTTCTTATCAATATGGTATTGCAGAAGTGTACGAAAATGCAAAAAACAAGGTTCATGAGCAATAAAAAGAAAAAACAAATTGTTTGAAATTAATAAAATTAAGCTTTCTATCAATATGGTGCTACAGGAGTGTGCGAAAATGTAAAAACAAGGTTAAGGAGCAATAAAAAGAATTTGTTCGAAATTAATAAAACTAAGCCTTTGGATCAATATGATATTACAGGACTGTACAAAAATGTAAAAACAATGTTAAGGAACAATAAAAAAACTTGTTCGAAATTAGAAAGATAAAACTTTTTGATCAATATGATGTTAAAGGAGAATGCGAAAAATGTAAAAAGGAGGTTAATGAGTAAAAGAGGAACTTGTTCGATATTAATAAGATAAAACTTTTTGATCAATAATATGTTACAGGAGTGTACAAAAATATAAAAAGAAGGTTAATGAACAAAATAAACTTGTTCAATGTCAATAAAATTTGGCTATTGATCAATATGCTGTTACAGGAGTGTACGAAAATGTTTAAACAAGGTTAAAGAACAATCAAACAAAAAATGATCTTGTTCGAAATTAATAAGATAAAACTTTTTGATCAATATGATGTTTTAGAAGTGTATGAAAATACGATAACTAGTTTATTTAGCAATACAAGGAAAGAAAGAAATTGACTTGAGAAAGAAATTGACCAATAAAGAAAAGAAAGAACTCGAAATTAATAAAATTAAGCCTTTTGATGAATATGGTTTTACAGGATTGTACGAAAATAAGGGTTAAATTTAGCTCTAACGACACTTTGTAAAATTTTACGAAAGAATATTATTCAAATGCGCGCTAGTCAGTCGGGGAGGGGGGGGGGTATAGTCTTGGTCCCAAAGAAATGTGACATTTTCGTTAAAGCTCTCAATAGGACCTTAAAAATTTACCTTTAGCGAGTTTATGTGAAATTTGAAGAGAAAATACTATAAAGATGTGTGCTTGTCAACCGGGGGTTGCATGTTCTTTGCCCGCAAAAGAAACGCAGAATTTCGTTCAAGCTCTCAGAAATAATAAATAATAAAGTATGATGTATGATAGAGCTTAAATTTACCTCTAATATCAAACCTCTATCTGGAAATGATTGCTAGGGGGTGGGGTAGCCACATACTGTCACGGCGGTGTGAAATATTCATAGGTTTGGCTCAAAGAAACGTAGCGTTTTCGTTAATAGCTCTTAATATAGCTTAAATTTAGACCTACTAACAATCCCGCCCTTTCAAAATGATTGCTAGGAGGGTAGGGGCAGCTAAATAATGTCACGGTGGTGTGAAATATTCATTGGTTTGGCTCAAGGAAACGTGGCGTTTTTGTTAATAGCTATTAATATGGCTTAAATTTGGCTTTAATAACAACCCAGCATTCTGGGAATGATTGCTAGGGGATGGGGGCAGCCGCATATTATCACGGTGGCGTAAAGTATTCATAAATTTAGCTCAAAGAAACGTGGCTTTTCGTTAATAGCTCTTAATGTGGCTTATATTTAGCTCTAATAATAACCTTGCCCTCGGAAAATGATCGCTCAGATGTATTTTTCCTTGGAAAATGTTTTTTTTGCTTATATTTTATTCTTTATAAGTTTTTTCACGTTTTATTTTCGTTTGTTGTGTTTTTTAACTGCTTTTTTTCTGTTTTAATAATGCTGTAAATTTGTTTTAATTAATAAAAATTTCATTTACAAAGTTCTGTGTTTTTAGATTTATTGTTTAGGAAGAATTTTCAATACCTAATCGTTTACACAATTTAAGCATCTTGTAGTCCCCTCTCGCATTTATTACTAAATGACCAGTTGATAGCACATTTATAGTAATTGATTTTCCATCTCTCTGTGTCAATCATCGCGGCTGTAGGAAACATGTAATCGTCATTCTAGCATGTGAGAAAAAGATATAAAACGTTTATCTGAAGCAATGTCATGCATGATTGCGTAAACTCCAATTACTAAACACCTGCATCGCTTAGAAAATTATTTTTACGTGATATTATCTTTTTCCAGAGAAATTAAAATAAAAAAAGAGTGAAAATCAAAACGAGCAGAAATTAATATGAGTAGGGTTCAAAACCCCCTATGCTTTCTAAAAGACAGAATATAATTTGTACTTTACTAAAAAAATTCTTTTAAATGTTTTCACTTTTATAACTTAAAAAAATCAAAAAATAATTAATATATTAATAAATAAATTTCAGAATATGTAAATTAAACTGAAATTTAATATTCATTTTAATTTTTTTTATTAAAATACAAATTATATTCTTGCTTTTAGAAAGAACAGGGGTTTTGAACCCTACTCATATTAATTTGTGCTCGTTTTGAGTTTGACTCTGTTATTTATTTTGGTTTTTAATCGTTTTTAGTTTCATTTATTTATTGATGGTGATTTGTGGGAGTTGTAGGCTTGGTAAATTATTTGATTCTATATTTCTTCATTTGTGGTTTAATGGAGTTCTTTACTTTTTTGACAAACTTATTTTGTGGAAAGAGTTTTTTTAATTGATGCCAAAAACAGGTGCCCGGAAACAGATCACTGATAACACTTACATAAAATAAATTGAGGAATTGATTGCGCAATTAACTTGTTACGGTGTTGTATCACTTAACATCAGCTGGCCAGTGTCCCAGAAACAATGCATTGATTGTCAAGAATATATTTCTAAGAACTTAATAGCATAAATGACTTGTTAGCTCTGTCAAGTAACGTTTCGTTCTTTTGCCATAGGAAATAATAGATCTCACGTTCGATTCATACATCAGAAATAAATTTCATAAAATCAACGGAAAAAACTGCTTAGAAGCTAAAAAATGTGTTGTTGGAAAAGAGAAATGTCACCATCTATGACTGTAGTTAACAATAACGCCATCTATGATTTTGGTTATGTAAATGGAAACATTTTGGGAATCGCCGTTAAACCTTCTTCGTGATATTAAGCCAATAAGAAAGAAGGAGTAGGGAATATGGACCCGCTTGTATTTGTTACTAGTATACTATATATAACAAAAACAATCTTGTCTATTTAAATATAATTTCTGTTCATTGTTATTAAGATTGTCATGGTTACATATAATGTACGGAGGACTTCTACACTTCTAAATTTTAGGCCTTAAAACTTTAAATTTAAAAGAACTTTATATGCAAAATAATGATTCAAGGGGGAAAAGGGGAATTTACTTTGCGCCCTTTTTAGAAAAAAATTTAATGTTTCGAAAAAAAAATCTAATAAAAATAAGAGGAGGAGGTTTTTACTTTCTGTTTATTTCTACATGCTTTGTGATTATTTTCCAATCCCTTCCAATTTTTTAATTCAAGTTTAATGTTAGTATAATATTTGAATTAAAATACGGCACTTGTATGATACACCCCTTACCTAATATTATTGTAATATGTTTCTCTGACGCTCAATCCTAATAAAATATACCAAAGTAAGATAAAATGTAATACTTTAGAAACGAATTTGGGCTATTTGTTTACACATTAAAGGGGGGAGGGGTTGGAGGTAAATAACAGCGGGTCTGCATGCCTAATGTGTTTGGTACAATCATTCTGCATATTATGTACTAAAAATTATTGCTAACTTCACACTCTCCAAATACTTTACACCCCCCCCCCCTAATGTGCAAATATATAGCCTAAATTATATATTTTCCATCTAGTCTTTCACTTTACTTCTATTTGTTTTGTCTCGCCCTAAGCTGAAAGAAACTAACGAAAAAAACGCTTCTGTAATGCGTCAATTAATTAACAACTTGAGTGGTAGGGGGCTTATCATACAAGTACCAAAAATACTTCATATTACAGCGTAATCATATAGCTATCTTGTTGAATCTAGTGTAAAAAGAACTTGGATATTCATGCTGTTTTTCCTAGAACTAATGCTAAGAAAAAACCTTAAGTAGCTTGTAGAACATAAAAGACTCCCTTATCTCAGTCCCTCAATAATTTTTTACTTTCCATAAAGGTAACTGACTCATAAAAATCTCATCAAAGTCCTTAGACAGGCCAAAAAGTAATATCAGAGTCCTTAGATTCTCTTTAAAATCGTTTCTTGTCACAGGATGTAAGATCTTAACACATTGATTTGCTGAATGAAGAAGGGTGCTACTCTGTTTGCTTACATCTCTCTTAACGAGTCCTCCATGATAACGTTATGTTTCTTAACGAAAACATAGCTTATGTTTCTTAACGAAACATAAGCTTTTATCTGACTATTAGCTTACGTCAAAATTCATCAATAAAATTTACTCTGCAACAAGAAACCAAAAATTGGAAAATCGATACACCTTTCAATATTAAACGGTCGCATTTGATCCCGTTTGAGGGGACATTTGATCCCCTTCTTATTTTGGTAGCATTAAAGTAATTATATGCTTTTTTATAAACAATTTTCTGAAAATCTATTTTACTTAAATGATTACTCCGACCTTTGAAAGAGTATTTCGAATCATATACTTAGTTGTAAGTGCATACTTATACGAACCTTTATTGAAGTTCAGATATTCCTAAAGAGTTTTGCCTTTATTCTAATGTTTTAAGATGAACAGAGGCAGTGATATCTCATGTAACGTATAGCTTTAATTAGATGAAAATAGGCAGTAAAGTGGCCCCTATTTGCTAATGAAAATCTAAAATTTAATTTAATAATATCTTTGCACTTCTCAAGCATTTTCTCTCAATTATACAAATCCCAAAAAAAACGATAATGTTGTAAAAACCAGGCCGCTTCGCAAAAAAGGCAAACCCAAATTTTATGACAACCAAAACAAATAATGAAATCAATTTCTTCGCCTGTGTACCACAGCAAGACACAAATCTATAACAGTAAAAAGAAGTTTAAATATTATGTTTTTCAGCCCTAATGTGACAGCACAATCCTGAAATATTATTTTGACAACCTAAAGAAGTTGTGATTTTAAGTTTTCCCTTCTTTTTAATACGAAATAAAGATTTTCACCTCCCAGTTGGCTTTTCTGGTAATACAGACATATTCTCGTGATAAATCTAAATTTAATGAAATACTTTTAGGTGGTATGCGTCATCAGTAAAATATAACAGAGACCACAAAAAGTAACTGAAACTTTGTTCCGAATTTGTTTGGAAAAAGATACAGTCTTAACAATAAAAAACTTATTTATAATTCAAATAGTAAAAACCAATTACAAAAAATAACTTTAAAGTGTCACAGTGTCCCAACCTCAGTCGGAGCAGGCGGTCCCAACCCCAACCTCAAATCTGCCACTACATTAGATGGGGGGCGTGCCCCCTGCCTCCCCACTTGGATCCACCACTAGTTGGGTCTGCTGCAAACCTGTGCACACACATTAAAGCACTTAAAGTTTCTTGCTCTGGTTTATTTCTGAGGGGACTTTTAATGATCTTCAGCAGTTAAATCTGCCTCTATCCTGCGGTGCTTGAGCGTGGGAGTCCAATCAGAATACCCACGAATTTCAGCAAGTTAGGAAAAAGAAAATCACTTACTCAATTCTTACATTCAGACAAGAAAGATCAAAATTTTGCCGGATTGAAGCAAGTTTTGGAGCGAATTGCATTGTCTGATTGCCGTAGAGATCGAAACTCTCTGCCCAAATCATTGACGTCAAGGTTCAGCATGTCATAACATCTTTCATAAATCGGTGCTATGGAAAGAACCCGGTCATAAGTAACAGCATTAGGGTCAAAACGGCATAAATTGATCCTTTCACCTTTTCTACTATGAGGAGATCAACGTCTTCCTGTGCTAAATGGGCCGTGAACTTGGCATTGAAATAAAAGATTCTGGTAGGATTTGAGATTTCTTGGGTTGCTCACATCAATACCAAATGGATTGTGGTCATAAGCGCTCTTTACTCCAAAAGAATCCATTATCTCTCTCAAGCATGTTTCTACCTTGGTCAGGGGCAAATATCCAGCATATTGGGGGGGGGGAGAGGGTTTCATATCCAGATATTCAAGGGGCAAGGGATGTAAACAAAATCTCCAAATTATTGGGATAAATCTCCCCTTCCCCCCCCCCTCCCCCAAACAACACCCCTGACCTTGGTAAGTTGAAAATGAACCATTATCAAGGTACTCTGGAGCTCAACATTGAGCTTATTCACTGCGGACAAAATTTATCCAAGGAATAAATAGACGAATTTCACCTCTTAGGCTCTTCAGGCCCTTCAACAAAGAATTTCTTGCTGGAATATTAACTGCCATCAAGCCCTGAAAGTATGAAATAAGAGCCTTCCATTGCTCAAGAAAATGTTGGAGCACATTTTCTAAGGTAATCTATGCCTGACAAAACAACGCTCCTGAAAAAGCTCACATTTCAGTTTAACTGCTCCGTCACATTTTAGCCATTCATTAAACACACAAAAATGGACATTTACGGCGCAATTGGTGCACGCTACAGTATAGTTATAGCAAATGGTACTTCTACTCTGAATTATCTCCTGGCTCTACCTCGCACATTTTGTGCTTTGACACTTTGGGGTTCATAGTCTAAAAAAAAAGCGATTGAAGATTGGTTCGGGATTTTTGGCGTAAAACAAAATATTATAAACATCTTTATTGTATTTTGTTTACGACCCTAAGTTTTTATTCTGTTTCTTGTCGTTTTGATGGAATAGTTTCATTTTGCAAACTACTTAAAATGTCATTCAATTTTTCAAGTGCAATGTGTTCAATACGATGTGTTTTGTATTATTTAGAAGCTGATTTTTAAATTATGTTTTACAGTTCCTTCCTTTTCTTTTTCATTACAAAGTCCTTTATTGTATGTTTGCAAGCAAGTAAGAATAAGCCTACCTTGTCTTTAGAATTGTGATGAAATTTGTCCTCTTTTGTTCTTACTCAGATCTCTCCTATAATTGTCATTTATTGTCTCTTTGCAAACATAACTGGGGCTCATAACTAGATGGCACCATAGTACTGCTATGGGTAGCCTTATGAATACGAGTTTCTTCTCGTATAAATACTCGTATAAATCCTAGTTTTATAAATACGAGTTATTTTCTGGAATCTGGAACTAAATAAAGCTGCTTGATACTCTCTGCTTTGTTTTCCCTATATTAATTTTTTTTAGCAGTATAATTTATGTTAATTTTTTTTCAGATTTTAGTTTATGTGCTTCATGGACATAGGAAAAGGCTTATAGTAGTTTATAGTGAAACATTAGAAGAAAAAAACATGGAACTATTATCCCCCTGTTCATGTTTTCTACTTACTCTCTCTCTCTCTCTTTTAACAAGAGTTACTCGTATTTATGATGCTACCCCATAGCAGTACTATGGTGCCATCTAGTTATGAGCCCCATTTATGTTTGCAAAGAGACAATAAACGACAATTATAGGAGAGATCTGAGTAAGAACAAAGAGGAAAAATTTCATCACAACTCTAAAGACAAGGTAGACTTATTCTTGCTTGCTTGCAAACATACAATAAAGGACCTTGTAATGAAAAAGAAAAGGAAGGAACTCTGAAACAGTTTATCTCAAAGTGTTGGAAACGCTGGTTGGAAGCCGATCGGTTTATCTTTCTTTACGCTAGAATTACACCGCAATGAGTTTCTGAAGTGCTACAAAAGCCCAGATTTATGTACTAAAAAGCGATTTTGGTTTACTATGTGTGTTGCGGCATGTGCAGCGATTAGTTTCAGGTCAATACTTTAATCTTTTTTAATGTATGCCGAAACCATGAGGTCCAGCATAGACGCTTTACATAGAGTTACTGCTAAGACATTGTAAAACATGTTTTCCTAATTATTAATACATTATATTTCTCTTTTAATATAAAGGATCAGTAGGGGAATAAAAATATATCTCCAGTTAATCAGAGCGATGAATGGGAAAATGTAAACGCACACACAAATCCCAATTAAAAGATTTAGATGTTTGTCATGTATGAACAAATTTGTAAACAAATGTCACAATGGATTTTAACTCACTGATCCAAGAAAAAATTGCTTCTGAATCAAACAGTTCGTAGTAACAAACTGTAAGTCAGAAGCAACCCGGCTCAATGGTAACCGAAACTCTAGAAAACGGGTTACTGATGCCAATAGATATATCAAAAGAATAAAATTTTAATGCTGATTTCAAATATATAACTTTCATCAAGTTTAGAGCTACCCATCAAACGTTACGCGCCTGAGAAAATTTGGCTGATTTTCAAAAAAAGGGGGAAAGACCCCCTAAAAGTTATAGAACCTTAATGAAAATCACACCATCATATTCAGCGTATCAGAGAACCCTACTGTAGAGGTTTCAAGCTCCTATCTACAAAAATGTGGAATTTTACATTTTTGCCGGGAGAAAGAACACGAATGTGTGTTTATATGTTTTTTGTTTGTTTGTTGTTTTTTTTCCAGGGGTGACCGTATCGACTAATTGGTCCTAAAGTACTGTGAAAGGACTCATCGGAACAGACATTAAAAATTATATTGCCCTTTTTAAGTGACCAAAAAAATTGAGGGCAACAAGGCCCCCTCCCACGCTCATTTTTTTCCCAAAGTCACCCGATCAAAATTTTGAGATAGCCATTTTGTTCAGCATGGTCGAAAATATGATAAAAATGTCTTTTAGGATGACTTGATCCCCCACTGGCCCCTGGGGGTGGTATTATTTTTTTTTTATTTAATATTTTTTTACTGTGTTGTTGTTGGTGGTTTTATCTGACATACTGGGGCATATTTTTTGGGGGGGGTGAGGGGGGGGAAGTATAGGGGGGGGGGCTCGAGGGCCGGCTCGGTAAAGGCAGGAAGTGGTCCGGGGGGACGGGGAATTGCTATGACTGGGGCGCCGGATTTCCCAGCATTATTAAAGAAAAAGATCAGGAATTAAATAAAAAAAAACAAGTTTTTCAACTGATCAACTGATTGTGATTAAGAGGTCATTTTTAAAGAACTGGAAAAAAATTCGAACTATAGTTTAAAGGGCAGGGTATTGACTAGGGGGCGAACCCCCTAATATACGTTTTAAAAATTTATGAATATAGAAGTTCGTTACGTAAGTTAATTCTAAGTTACGTATATTTATTACTAATAAAAACGTTCGTAAATAAAAATAAACAAGTTTCGAGAAAGCCATTTAACCAAATATAATATGAAAATTTTGTTTTAATTATTCATGTACAGTGAGCCAAAATCAAAACCTGCATTAATTCAAAAATGTTCAAAAATTGAATAAATAAAAAAACAAGTTTTTTAACTGAAAGTAAGGAACGACGTTTAAACTTAAAACGAACAGAAATTATTCCGTATATGAAGGGGCTGTCCCCTCCTCAACGCCTCGCTCTTTACGCTAAAGTTTGACTTTCTCACAACTCTATTTTTTTAAACAATAAAAAAACTTTAGCGTAAAGAGCGAGGCGTTGAGGAGGGGACAGCCCCCTTCATATACGGAATAATTTCTGTTCGTTTTAAGTTTTAACGTCGTTCCTTACTTTCAGTTAAAAAAACTTGTTTTTTTTATTTAATCTACTTTCAAATACGATAGGGAGAGTATCCTCTCTGTGAGTCCTGATAGATCTGGAATATCTGTTCTGGCAGTGAAGTTCTTCATTGCGAGTATTTCTATTCACATAAATTCTGTGGAAATTTGGCCATATTGTCCTTGTTGGATTCACTAAAAGCATATGGCAACATACACCACTGGAAGTCAATATCTGTGAGTTTTGGAATGAGACTCGAAAATCTTTTCAGTGCAATGTGTAGGGATGAAATTCTTTTTTTAGGGTATTTTATCATTTAAAAACTGAAGGAACTTCAGTAAAAAGATCATCGCGCAAGAATTGTTTCAGTGTCTGTATTGCAGTGGTAATATAGAAACCTAAACACCTTTCTTGGAAAGTTTTGACGTCCTCAGGGGTTATTTCTACTCTCTGCATTGATGTCATTAGATATTGTGAACACTCATCTCCTAAAAAGACGTCTTTTAATCATTGGAAATCCCATTAGCGTACGGATTGATCTTTGTACAGTCTCTGAGAGAATTTTCTTGGATGAAAGTTGCTACACAGATTTTGATATATTTCTCACAAATAAATATCATCAAATTAATATTCTTGACTCTTAATAGAAAAAATTACTACTACAACTAACAACTCAACGTAACACCAAGCCACGTGAGGCAAACATAGCTATGCACGCTCCTCCTCTATCTCAATCTATTCAAAGCCTCCTCTTTGTAACCTCCCATGAAGTTCCCATTTCCCTTAAATCTTTCTTTATGACACCCTTCCACCCCAACTTCGGACGACCTGCTTTCCGTTTAGTCCTTGACAGTTGGCCAAAAGAACAATCTTCGTCAATGTGTTATCCTTCGTCCAAAGAACGTACCCTAGCCATCTCACCCTCTCTTTCATTATAGTCCTAGAAAGCTGGATTGAATTATACTTACGATCAGGCGGCCGGATACCCAGAACAGTCTTTAGGGAATTTCTCTGGAAAACATCGAGCAGGTATCCATCCGACTTTCGGAGCGCATATGTTTCAAAACCATATTTGACCACTGTCATCACTGTAGCTTCCAATATTCTAATCTTAGTTTGTAAAATTATCATCTTATTCTGTCAAACTTTTTTCGAATGTGAAAAAACACCCTGATCCTTGGCTATTCTACTTTTAACATTTCGCTGGTCCCACCATCTTTACTTATAATACTAGTATACTACCAAAGTAAGTGAAGCTGTCCACCTGATTATTCTGTTCGTTACCCAATGTCACCTTTTCATCTTCACTTATTCCTAGCCTTAGTGACTTAGTCTTCTTAACATTAATTTTCAAACCTATTCCAGCACTTTGAATTCGCAAAACCTCTATAAGTTCATTCATTTTGCTCAACCCTTCATTTAGGATGCTCAAATCAGTAGCATAATCTAAGTCCAGAAAAGTTTGTCCTTACCATTTGAGTATATCTTCTCTGATTGCTTTTCCTGTGCTTTTTAAGACAAAGTCATTCAAAATGATCCAAATAAAAAGGGATAGAACACAATCCTGTTTAACTCCAATTTCAACAAAAACAGTTGCTAACCTCATTTCGTACCTTAACCGCAGCTGTTTTATTCTCTTACATATCGAAAATTTCTTACTGTTTACCGAAACCAACAACAACATCCCTCTAAATGGGCTCCAACTTTGGGCCCCCCCCAGGATTTTTTCGAGATTACTTCACTGTCTCTATGGTACATTGTTTAATTTTCTAGCGAGTGAATGTACCAACGATTACCAGCATGATCTGGATTTTTGCGGGCCCTATTAACAGCAGGATTATTTAACGATTAAGCTTCATGGGTAAAATAAGGCTCGTTGGGAGGTGAGCATAATTTTGATTTCATTATCAACTGTTATGGATGGGAAGCAGTAGTCAAAGAATAAGATTTACAAGTGAGGGTAGAAAAATAGTAAGTGGTTAAAAGTAGATGATAGCCAAATAAGCGTAATGATGATGAATGATGAATTTTCAATCTGATGAAAACTTTCGTGATTACGAAGAGATAAATGCTGAAAATTTTGGGAATTGTAAAGGTAATTCAGTGGAATAAAAGAAATTATATATAAGAAATTATACAATATCATTGGAATAAAAGAAATGATAAAAACTAAAAATTTTGAAATGAGTTTGACGGTTGATTGAGAAAATATTTCAAAAACAAAGAGGCTAAATGGGAAGCTGATGCATCGCTATCATTCGGTGAGTTTACCTCCAATATGGCAAACCTGAATCCTATGACAAAGAAAGTCCAAGGTTAATATAAGGAAATAAGACTTTTAGCTAATAAATCGTTGTCGGATGAAAATAGGTTAAATCTGTGAAGTCTACTTTTTTTGGGTGTCTTACCATTGTGGAAGTATCTGATTCTCCGAAGTTGATCCAAAAATTCTTGGCGCATGGGTTATCATTTACGAATCTCAGCCCGTCAGACTATCAGACTGACATCATGCACACTGAAGTTGGTTAAGATTAAAGTAAAAGATTTTCACAAGCGAGTGAAGATATAAAAAATGTCAAAAGGTTGAAATTTAAAACATTTAGCTCTTAAAACTTGATATCTATCAGTCATGATAAATCTCTTCTCGTCCTCAAAATACGAAAAAAAATGCCAGAGATAACCGCAAGTAGTAGGCTAATAGAGATCCTCAAACAGTATTATATTGTACCTAAAGTTACATGGTATGAAGTAAATTCGTTATTACCTATTTAATTAATAAAAAAAACATAAAAACAAATTTTAAAATAAAAGTAAAAACTCATATTAAATTTACGTATAAATTAAGTTCTATAATAATTTAAACTTAAAACGACCAGAAATTAGTGTTGAATGATAAATGAAACCCAAAGCAAAGAGAGATTGAAATAAATAATAATATCAAGCATAAAATTAACATATACTGATATTTTATTCTGATCTGTAAAAATGAATCCTAAACGAATAAAAATTAAATTTAATAATCAAGTTAAATTTTGAACGAACCAAAATTGCTACAAACAGGAGTTTGGCTACTGCTTCCCTCTCCTTGTTTTATTTGTAAAAGCGTTAAAGCCTACTGCATCATCTTTGTTCTTTTGAAAATTGTATGTATTTTGAACAATGTGTTTTAATTTTTTGAAAAATCAACTTTGTTTTAGTTATTATTGCTATCAATGTAAAAAAAATGTTTATAACAAGTCTTTTCCAGTGAAGCATAAATGACACAATAATTGATTGAGCTTTTACGGTTAGAACGGGTCAGAAGTTAGTAAAATCTGGTTTCTAGTAATTTTAGTTCCTTTAAAATTGACTCAAATTTAAGTTTTCAATTTATTTTACTTTTTTTTTCTTAGGACCTCTTTACTCATCTAGATCAGTTTCAGCATTGTAATGAAGATGGTCCTGTTGTAATCTAGGTTCGGTATGATTTGCTTTTGGAACTGTAACCTAATGGTAATCAAATTTCGGGCAAAGATGATCCTCGCTCACTTAAACTTGATACTGTTAACTGACTTGACTTAAGTCCCATCCATCCTCAGAGGTTGTTTTGGGGCCTCTTCATTCACTATTTATTGATGTGGCGTCTGTATGAGTATCTATTTTCAGACATGCATAGAAGTTGCGGCAGGTTGAGTGTAGAGAAGTTCCCTTTCCATCTCTTCGGGGGCTGACCTCTTGGGCGAGAACCATGTACGCGACCATGTAAACTGTTAAGTCGTGGAAAAAAGTGATGTCCCGAAATTCAATTCATTTTTTACTGCTGATTCAATTTCTAGTACCTTTTGGATTAAACACTTAAAAAATAAATCAGAAAAAACAAAGTTTTTCTGATGGACGTGAAGAGTGAAGTTGAAAATTAAAATGAACAAACATTATTATTTCCCACTTTTTGCAATGGAATTTGCAACGACAGAAAAAAGTTCTTACGGAGAAAAAGTTGAAATGTTTGTCGAATGATATATCTCTGCTAGTCCAAAAACTAATCAGGAGAACGATGTCATTTTAAAGATCCTTTTAATTTCAAAGACTATGAATAGAATTTACGACAATAGATGTTAGATGTTAGCATATTTGGAAAAAGCATTGAAAGATGTATTGAATGGTATATTCTTCTTTTAATCAACAAGTTCCGTAATCGATTAAAAAAAAACTAATATATTAAAAAAAGGGGAAACTTTTCAGTAAATATTGAAACAAAAGACTTGTTTGTGAAATGTATCCATGTGATAGTGAAGTTTTTTGAGGCTTATAGAATTGTTATCCTTATAATATTATGGCGCTATCTACATGTAGGTTCATATTCACTAAAAATGAAAAGATGAAAGGAAAGCTAATTAGTTAAATCTCAATTTAAATTCCCTTTAAATTTAAATTCATGGCGCACCTTAGAAAGCTTTAATAATGTTTGCTAATCTATCTACAGTTCAAATAGAAGCGCAAAAGGTAAATGGAAAGCTATGGTGAAGTATAATTTTATGTATTGGTAGCCTATCACTAGCGGTTGATTACTCCTCAAGGAAACATGCTAGCCTATTAAAATAAGAATATTATCCCTAGATTCCTTATTTTATATTCTTTACAAACATTACTGTCAGATTTCTTACAATTACCCATGCCCCCCCCCCCTGAGGGTCCTCCTAGCTAGAGCCGAGCCCCAAGAACAAAGCCAATACTAAGGGGGCCACCCGGTCAGCTGTCCAGGTGCTGCACATGGAGGGAGGGGTGCCAGAGTTTGGGGATGGTCCTCTTTGATTAAATTTTCACCTTTGATTTAGCTTTTCCACTTATATTTGAGTTGGGAAGGGTGAAGGTGGATTTAATTTTTCCCTAGGCATCACCAACCCTTGGAACGGGGACATCTGCCACATATGGAAGTAAAGTTCATTTGTGATGCAAATGGATGTTATATTTAGATTGAGGATGCAATTCTAGGTATATAGGCTATTTGCACATTAGGGGGTGGTGGTATAGGCCGGGAAGGGGCCGAATTGATATTCTTTAAAAAATTAAATTATATAGACTGTACAAATACTCTCCAACTACACAGACTATCAAGATAAAATATAAATCTAGACAGATCATAACATATATAAGACTCTAACACCTTTATCAACCTAGCTGAATATTTAACAGTATATGTCATATACAGAATATCTACCTAGTTTGATATAATGTAGCTTAGTATTTCTGATATGTATCCAACTAGGCAGATAAGAAGATTCTCTCAGCATTTTGGTGTTTATATCCAACTAGCCATATAAAATGATTCTCTAAGTCGTAGTTAATATCTAACGAGTTGTATAATCATGTTGCTTAGTTTGTCTTATACATATTCAAATAGGTAGATAATAATATTCTCTAAGAAGTTTGGGGTTTATATCCAACTAGCCAGATAAATTGTTTCTCTAAGGCATAGAGAATATCTACCTAGTTGGATAATAATGTTGCTTAGTGTGTCTGATATATATCCAACTAGGCAGATAAGAAGAATCTCTAAGCAGTTTGGGGTTTATATCCAACTAGGCAGATAAATTGATTCTCTTAAGCAGAGAGAAAATTTACCTAGTTGGATAAGAAGTCTTCTAGGAAACTCCAAATTATCCAATCATAAATCTATTTCTTCTACAATGATATCATGTTTTTTGCAGCATTGCGAACTACCATGCTTTGAAGTGAATAAAGACTACTGCCCCGAAAGAATAATTTCGCTCAAAAACACTGAAGTTTAAAATATTTACGGCAGGCGCCCATCTTCCTCTTCTGTTCATTTCCAATTCATTTGAGAATTGATATAGCTCCTGTTCTGGCCAATGAAACTTATCACAAGTGCTTTTACTTGTCTTACTTATCTAAAATTGTTATTTAGGAGGACTCCCAAATAAGCTGAACTGCTAAATGATGATTTAAATTTTAAAAAATCCATGTTTTGTAGGTTTAAGGTAGTACTATAATAGTAATTTACATGTAGTATCTTAGTTCAGAATTTTTCTTAACCAACAGTCAGATTCTTCTTCTTCTACGTCTATGCAGGGGGACTATTTATTTGATACTATTTAGAACTCTTCTTTTTGCTTCAATCTGTGGGCTACAGATATTCTGTCTTGGTTGTCTCTTATGTATTATATATTCTCATATATCTTTCATTAAATATTCTGAATCCATTTTTTTAAATGTAATATGATAGATAACGGAAAAGAAAAACGCTTACTTCAAAAGTATAAAAGCTCAAACTGTCGATGTTAACCAGGTGAGTGATGATAGGCTACTGATTTGCAAGCTACTTTGGTGTACAAACGAATTTGTCATATGCTTTAGGCAACTATTGACGAGTTAATTTACTAGTTTAATAGACACCTAAGGAATGACAAGCCATTCTGACACAAATTTAACAAAAGCCTGTGTACCAGTTATCTTAACAAAAGAAAATATGTTAAGAATCTTAAAATTGTCTAAGACAAACAAAGGTTATAGCCAACTTAACTCGCTGATAAATGCGATTTAAGGTAAGGAAAGCACAAACCGAACGATTTTGGCTATCGAGCTCGTTACCACAATACACCCGGTTCTTATGTCGATATTGAGGGCCCAGAAGATCCTTTGTGAAGCTTTAGCCTGTTGATTTCGAACCTCCGCCACAAAGTAAGAAGAACAAAATTTGACCTCTTCAATGCCATAGCCATTATTTAGGCTCATCTTCTGAAGAAATAAATTGTAATAATTATTTTGTTTTTCAAAATCTAACTTGTTGCCTCATTCTGCTGAGAAGTAAATTTTATTTTTAAATAAATATTGAACAGAAGAATTATTATCTTACACTAAATCAACTAAAAAACTCTGTAACGTGAATTTCGTATGCAGAGGTATGGAAACGCTAACTTGTATATTAAATAATTAATTTAGATAATGATACCAGCTTCAAACTCTCACTAAAGTCCGTGTTAGAAGTGTGAATGACAAACTTTAAACAGGCTCATTCCAGAATTCATAGCTAAAGTAGTTATTTTAGTTTGTAATGCATTTGCCACGTTTTAAATTCCGTGCACCATCTTATAGTACAGCATCTGGGCCTTAAAACTAAGAAGAGCTTACAACTTTCCCACAGCCTTATGATTAGGTAGAAGAGAACTCCAATTACTCTTATATATTTTGATGTATTTTACTATTAAAATTCCATTAAAATGGGACTGTTGTATTATTATTTTGTAAAAATTACCTTTGTTGAATATCCCTATTTTCTGAAATCTAACATAAATTTCGTGAAGCATTTGATTCTAAGGTTTCTTTAATATGTAATCCTAGTATGGCCTATAACTTTTGGTGTGATTTCATTAGTCTTCATGAAAAAGAAATAAGATAATGAATTTTGGTTGGGTACTCGTTTTTCATTTTGTTTGTTGCTCTGCCAATCCATCTGAAAAGCAATGGAGGTGTATTTATTACCCTTGATCTTTCTTGAGAAGGAACAGAGTCGCTCTTTGACCATTTTTCAGCAGTAGATACGGTTATTTGTAAACTTTTTCTAGGGTATAAAATCAGCTTCATAATTCTCAAGTCTGTTAAGAGAAGACAGGTGTGATGAGTGTTAAAGAAATTAAATCCTTAATTCACTGCTAAAATCACTTAACTCTTTGCTATCTGATATAGTCTTCGTCAGTTCTCTACTGCCTTGTACAGTTTCTTTGCCATCCTATGGTGTAACTTTTGTACCTTATAACCAATAACTTTTTGATGCTTAAGCATTAGCTTTACAATTAGTCAGTATCCCACATACACAGATATCGGATCGTGTGTTTATAGTTACTATTTCAGTAATAAAATGTAAATTTCTTATATTTAGTACGTAAGTGCATAGAATATATATACTCTTTTGGTCTAGCATTGAGCTTCTGGAAACAATTTATTTTTGTGTTTCTCTAAATAGCTGATTCTTGTTTACTTTAACACTTTTTCTCAAATCTAAAAAGCTTCATGTTCAACGAATGGCAATATTAAGCTTTATTCGGCTGCTTACTGTTTTTTTTACCTGTATTACACTGCCAAGGAGGTAATAAAAGCATTATTATCTCCTAAATATTTATAGACTATTGTTCACGAAAAGGAACATAACTTTTCTTGAACTGCTTAACAGTTGCACAGTTGCAGATTTTTGCACTCAATCTCAAACCAATTAATCTTGTTTCCTGACATGAGGCGTTTCCTGAAGCGTGTTTCCTGAAATGAAAATAGAAAATTTAAGAATAATATCAAGAAATCCGCAGTAATGTTACTAAAATAGTAAAGTTAGAAACGGCATATATTATAAATAATCATTTTTTGTAAAACTTATTACCTGCTCTTATTCTTCAACATCATCATCAGAACAACATATTATATATAGGTTACAGAACATCATTTTAATGCCAGAAATATGTAATAGCTTTTTCTATACGAATTTGTTGTTGAAATCAGACTAAACAATGATTTATCTAGTTTACCACCTATATAAAATGCCTTATTGTAGTTTAAATATTTCAGTTACTGGATATTTTTTAGACTTTTTTTTGTGATATTAGTAGAGAAAATAGCTTTTTTTGTAATAATTCAGTTGAAGGTGATCTCTCAGAGCTGCTACATCTGTGCTTACCTTGTTGCTGAGTAGCAGCTACGTGTTTTGTTTTATAGATAAGTAATTTAGTATACGTTTCCTTTATGTTATATTCTATAAACCTAAACTTTATTATTTCTCTTGATAAAAATGTAAGCAAATTCACAATTTTCTTAACAATTTTCTTAACAGCAAATTTTCTTAACAAAAAGAAACAAATGTAATATTTACATGCAATAACTCCATAAGATAATATTTTTCTGTCAAAACTTGCTTACGTCTCTAACAATACAAAATAAGACATTTCTGACTACACCATTTAATTACTCGTGCTGAGTTTTCCCTTGACATATACATAACTCATTGTCGATCAAACTTGAATATGTTACACTTTTAATCATCATATCTGAGTAGAACCTGTTCTTCATATTCTGCACAAGCCACAAAGAAAATGAACTAGATGGAGAGTCTGGAGTACCAAGTTCTGGACATTTCTGCCGTCAGGCGCAGCCTCTCAGTGAGAGTTGATTTGTGCTTTCCTTACCTTATATCCCATTTATTAGCGAGTTAAGTTGGCTATAACCTTTGTTTGTCTTAGACAATTTTAAGATGCTGAAAATAATTTCTGGTGTTAAAAACACTGGTCCACAGGCTTTTGGTAAATTTGTGGCAGAATCGATTGTCATTCCTCGGGTGTCTATTAAACTAGTAAATTAACTCGTCAATAGTTGCATAAAGAACATGCGACATGCATTTTTCCACAAAAGGAGCTTGCAAAGCAGTAGCCTATCAGCACTCAACTGGTAAACTACACCCTAGTGAGCGTGTATCTTTTTGAAGTAAGTGTTTTTCTTTTCCGTTATCTATCATCTTATATTTGAACACCTTGAGTCAAAAGATCTACTGAAAGATATCTGAGAATATCTAATAAATAAGAGACAACCAAAACAGTAGCTCTGTAGCCCACAGAGTGAAGCAAAAAGAAGAGGGCTAAATAGTACCAACTGAATAGCCCACCTGCAGTGAATTAGAAGAAGAAGAATCTGACTGTAGGTGAATAAAAATTCTAAACTAAGATAATAGATTTTAATTAGTATAACATTACTACCTTAAAACTACAACAACTTTATTTTTTAAAATTTAAATCATCATTGATAATTTAATATTAGTTGAGAATTATAATACATAACAAGTTTAGACAAGTAAAACAATTAAAAGCGCGGTCTAGAAGGTAAATTTTAACGCCAATTATCTATATAAATTAACCACTTAGTTTAACCTGAAAATAAGAGTAAGTTGGTCGCCTTACATCAATAAATTGATCTTAATTGTTTTTGAGCAAAAGGAGTCGGTACGTGAAGGAGAATTCCTTCATTTCAAAGCATGGTTGGCAACAGTGAGATCACGTGATATGTTATTTTATAGTAAGATTGGGTGTGATAATTTACTTTTTCCCTTAATTATAATTCTACACCTATTTAAGCTGACTATATGCTTTCTATACAATTTATATACGCATCGTTTTAGTTATGCAACATAGAGAATCTGTTTATCTGCCTAGTAGGAGCTGTATAGGACTATAACATAAACATAATAATACAAGTCGGTAGCCTATATATTCTCTATGACTTTGAGAAACAATTTATCTGGCTAGTTGGATATAAACCCCAAACTGCTTAGAGAATCTTCTTATCTGCCTAGTTGGATATATATCAGAAACACTAAGCAACATTATTGTTGCTTAGTGTACTACAAGTATGCAAAGTTTTTGTTGCGTTTACCACCATGGACAAGCAATCGATATGTTTCGCATCGGTACGGCATCATGAATCCTGAAGAAGCTATCCTAGCGCAGATTACTCGATATAATTTGACACTTAAGTCCCATCCCTGGGCTATGATTCTCCAGCAGTAGTTGGCATAAGCTGTTGGTTGTTGTGTTTGGTTTTTTTTGTTTTTGTTTCAGAAGAATTAGTGTTTTTGCGTTTTTTCTTGTCTTTTGTTGTGCTCCATCTGTTTTAATTGATGGGTAATAAATGCATTTATTTTATTTATTTATTTATTATCCAAATAGGTAGATATTCAATATGCCTTAAAAAAACAATGTATCTGTCTATTTTGATATAAACGCCAAAATGATTAGAGAATCTTAGTATCTGCTTAGTTGTATATATATAAGAAAAACCAAGCTACATTATATCCAACGAGCTAGAGATTCTGTATATTACATATACAGTTAAATATTCAGCTAGGTAGATAAAGGTGTAAGAGTCTTAGAAAGGTTATTATCTGTCTAGCATGATATTTTATCTTGATACTAAGTGTAGTTGGATATTATTTTTACAGTCTATAGAATGTAATTTTTTAAAGAATATCCATTGGGCACCTTCCCTGCTATGTCTAAGAGAAAACATTGTCTGACTAGTTGGATATTATCACTAATTTGTATGAAGAATTTACTTATCTGTCTAGTTAGATATATATCAGAAGCATTAAGTTACAGATGACTTTGTATGCCTCCTCTTATTATAGAGCAAACTTAAATAATGTCATACAGATGACTTTTTATACCTCATATTAGTATAGAGCAAACATGAATAAATTCTTACATATGATTTTTTGTTGTTTTCTCTATGTATCAGGGGGGTAATATAATTTCTTCTGTATGACATTTTAGTGGATCATATATGAAATAAGAAAACCAAAAAGTCTTCTGTATAACTTTATTTGTACTTCTCCACAATAATTCAATGTTTAAAAAGTCATACAGAAGACTTCATATCATTCTCCATCTTTTCTCTAGAAATAGAAATATATAATTACAAGCATACAAGGTATAAAAAATCATTTGTATGACTTTATTTGTGTTTGCTCCATAAAAGTATTAAGTTTAAAAAGGACTTTGTTCATGTTTGCTATATAATAGTACAAGGTATAAAATGTCATCTGCATTACTTTATTCATGTTTGCTCTATAATAGTGTAAGATATAAAAAGTCATCTGTATGACTTTATCATTCTGCATAATAGGAGAAAGCATGATATTGTCTTCTGTTTGACTTTATACTGCATTTTATATAAGAGTAAATGACAATATTCTATTGCTCAGATATAAAGAAAAAATTTCTATATTGCCATATGTAGGTAACCCTAGGCTAATGCTCTATTGCAACTTCTGTAGGTTGTTTGCTACATTTGGACTGAGGACTCAACAGCTTCCCAGTTATACAGGAACTCTTGTTGCAGGTATTCTTTGTCAAGATTTTGCTTGAATGCACCTGTCAAATCAGCCGCCAGTATCTTCAGAGAGTTGATTCCACAAGTTTGTTACTCACTGACTGAAAAAATGGCTTTTTTCTTGGATTAAGGAGCATTTCTTGAAGGTTTTCTTGGATGTCTTTGGGGAAAAAAAGGCTTGGTAGTAGAGTTTGCTGCGCTTCAATTAGTTCGGAAATTTTTTACTGTCGGTTGCTATTGGGCCACGTCACCCCTTACTTACAGTTCCTTTCCATGATTTGTTTTAAAAGATACCTAAAAGTGGTCATTGTAAAAGCCTAGTGTTCAATTTACTTTTTCAATTCGCTCAATTTGTTAATTTTCTTATTAACTGTTGATTATTAGTAATTTATATTCTATTTAGTATGTTAATTAGTAGGTTTATTATAGACGAGATAGAGTGAATCTTTTTTGTATGGATCTTAAGATTGCCATAACAAGGGATATAACTATGTCTTTAGGGGTAGAATGACCCCCCACAGTCCATGGGGAGAGGCGTGTAAGCTATAAAATTTGCCCAATTTTTACATATAGTATTTATTGGGAAGTGTACAGATATTTTTCGGGGGGGGGGGTATTTTGTGCTTGGGGTATATTTCCAGAGGGAGAATCTTCCTAAGAGAGGTAAATTTTCAGGGATGAATTTTCCAGAGAAAATTTAAACCTGGGGGTATTTGACAGAATTCCTATATGAAATTCTTTTTCATTATCTTATATTATCTTTGCCAGCTAAATTTTGCATGTGGAAATGTTCTGGGGGAATTAATCGGGAGCAATTTTTCTTGAGGGGGGGTGTATTTCATGGAGGTTGAGGCAGATTTGCCAACATTGTTTAAAATAATGTCTTTTAAATAAGAATGAATTTGATTGGTGGGTTTTGACTCGCCTTTTGTTTTGCTTTGGACCAATAAAAAAAGTCAGGATGAAATCTAAAAAGATGGATTTCAACACTTACTGGCAGAATAAATCGGCCGACAGGTAAGGCATAAAATATTTTTTTTCATAATTTCATGCTTGGACTAGGACTGGATACTTCATAATTCTATATGATGAAATCAAAGTGGTTGTTTTTAGTTTTTCTTCATAATTTCAGTATTTATTTTCAGGTGTTATGGTTCCTATCTTAGTTCTTCAAGCACGCCAATGGGATATCAATCATGCCAATGGAATATTTGGAGAGAGCTCGAGAAATGTCTAAATGAAGAGCATAATTATAGCAAGACAGATATAAATGGAATATTCGTAACCCCCATGCAGAAATTGATTGCGGAGTGTGATCATCCCTTTCTGCAAATCACGGGTATGCCAGGGACTGGTAAAACCTACTGTTTGATATTAAAAATGGTCCGTATGTTCTTTGAACTTTGGCAGTTACACAGAGGACAAAATTCAAAGGAAGAAGAATTAATCGTTGTTTATCATGAAAACAAGAAGACAATACGATTTATGAGAGAAATGTTTTGGGAATACGTCAACAAACAAATCAAACAACAAAAGATGGACAATATGGGAGAAATTCCGAAATTAATAATATTTGTTGGTGGCAAACATGCTCAGGATATTGATACAAAAGGAAAATTTGAAGCTAGGAAATATGACACCAGAACAAGATTTAAAATCTTTTATGATGATGTTTTTGAACATCAAAAGGATTTTAAACCATTTTGGCAATTTGGTACTTTTCAAGGATTTTTTGGCCAACCATCAGAAATTATTTTTGCAATTTGTAAGTCCAATTTCTGCTGGTATACCTCCTATACAAACACACCTAGACTTATGATGTATTTTTCTCAAGATATACGTCAAGAAATGACTGTTCAGCCCTGTCTACATCACAGAGTACATCTTACTGATAGTCTGAGATATACAGGCAGCATATACGCCCTTTTAAATCAACTTCATACAAGGATCATGGGTAAATATGCAAGAATATATTCCATCCAGGTTTTGGTCCAGGAACTCGAATTATTGGAGAAAAACCACAGTTTGTTACTGTAAAAGACTACAGGGCCATGGAATTTAAAGTGCATGAACTACTTCAAAAATTTGAAAAGGAAGGAATTCAGAGAAGCGAGATAGCTGTCATTAAAACCGAATCATGGAAGGATCTTGTAAGGATTGTATTGAGAATGGATACGGATATGAATATAAAAAGGAATGAATATGAGGACATGAAAAGGAAATATATGGATATGAAAACGGATATGAATAGGTAAGGAAGTCTCGATTAAAACAAACCTAAAATCTCCGAAATAAAAACAATTAAGAATTACTTTTTAATTTAAAGCATATTTATCCTATAAGCAACTTATCTAGCAAATCTGATCAATTGAGAATGGATATGAATAGATTCAGAATAAAGCAAATAGAAAAGATTGATTCAGATCTATCCAGGATCTATCTAGAATTAATTTTTTAAGGTAAGGATAAGGGAAAATAGGAAAAAAGGGTCTAGGTGCAAATACTCTGGTAAATGATTTTCTTAAATATGGTTGCTCTCAAGTTAAAAATAAGTTATTGATGATTATTAATATGTTTTTTTAGTGGAAAGTACATTGCAATTTTAGGAGAACCCTAATTAAACCACTGCACAAAAAAGGTGCTAAGAGTGAGTGTGGTAAATATCGAGACATTGGCCTGGTCTCTGTAGATAGGAAATTACTTATTAATATGGTACTTTTTAGACAATGAGATGCTGTTCTATTCCCCTTTATATGGCTCATTTTGATGTACTTTGTTTTAAGGGGCACAGGAAAGGCAAAGGGAGTACATGAAATCAAAGGGCTAAGAAATAAAATTCCTGCACTTGGATTATGCTGATGATTTAAGCATTCTAGATGAAAGTATGAGAAAAATGAATGAACTCTAGAGGTTTTGCAAGTTCAGGTGCTAGAATAGGTTTGAAAATTAATGTTAAGAATACTAAGTTGCTAAGGCTAGGAATAAGTAGAGATAAAAAGGTTACATTGACTAACGAAAAGGTTGATCAGATGGACAGTTTCACTTACCTTGGTAGTATTATTAGTGCTAAGCTAAGTGTGTTTTTTCATAGTTGAAAAATTGTTTGGAAGAATAGGAAGATAAGTCTGCAAACCAGGATTAGAAGATTGGAAGCTACAGTGATGTCAGTTGTCAAATATTGTTTCACTATTAAAGGTAAAAATTCTCTAAACACAACTTTTAAGCTGATTTCAGTGATGACAGTGGTCAAATATGGTTCTAAAGCATGGGTGCTCCGAAAAGCGAATGAAGATTTTCTAGATGTTTTCAAGAGAAACTACCCACGGATTGTTCTACCCGGCTGACTAGCCGTATTTCAAACAGTAGGCTGTACGAAAAGTGTGGTTCAATCCCGCTTTTTAGGGCTATAATGAGAGACAAGTTGAGATGGGAAAAGGGCGTGTTCTGTGGATGAAGAATGATTGCCGAAGATTCTCCTTTTCAGCAAACCGTCCAGAGCTAAACGGGAAGCAGGTCGTCCGCGATTGGGGTGGGAGAATGTTATATGGGAAGATTAAAGGGAAATAAAAGCTTCCTGGGAGGGTATAAAGAGAGGGGCTTTGAATAGATTCATATGGAGAAGGAGCATACATATCTGTGTTGGCCTCAGGCAGCTAATTTATTGTGTTGGCCTCAGGCAGTTAATTTTCAATTTATTAACGGATTTTATTCAAGAAACCCAGCAACAATTAACCCTGCTCAAGCTTCCACTTGCTTGGAGTAACCCTTAAACATAGGAATAAATTTAAAAGAAGAGAAGAAAGGAAAAGAATGAAAGAGAAAAATAGGTACGTCTGCTCCTGCTTGTAAAAACTCTTCCAAACAACATTTCATTCCACCTGCCACCATACCTAAAAAAACCTATTTCAGTCAAACGAAATTTAAACAATTTGTTTCCATTCGAAAACAAATTCTAGGAACTTGACAGTAAATGAAATTAAATTTAACTATTCTTCAAAAATCATACAAACTGAGACAAATTGTTTAAAGATCTCTTTGAAAATCAGACCTTTTTTCAATTTGCCAACTTTTTTGAAAATTTGAGCAAATTATTCCAAAAATTTTGTCCAATATGACGGATTCAAAATATATATTTATTTCTAACAAGTTGAGGTCTCCTCACGGTATTTGTTTTTCGTATAGGATAATCGTGTATTTCATCATCAGAAGTAACTGGACGGATGTTCCTTAACTGTCTCTAGTCAACAATCGGAATACCATGCTTTGTATGACACTTCAAGTGAACTGAAAACGTACTAGACGATATACACACACAATATACCAAATGCGGGTAGACTAATGAGAAATAAATTAATCTCATCATATATTTTGAGTATATATTCTTTGACTTTTTCATCATGCCATCATTTCTTGCGATCTTACTACTAATGAAAGATATATACTTTTTAGAACTAAGGCATTCATCAACACTAACACTAAGATATGTGATATTATTGGTATGCTTGACTACATAATTATCTATTTAAATATCAAACAGTTTGTGGTAACGAACTGTAAGTAAGGAGCAACCCGGCTCAATAGTAACCAAAACTCTAAAAAAACAGAATTTTGAAATACATCAAAAAAATCATAAATACATCAAAAGAATCAAGTTTTTATGGTGGTTTCAAATATATAAGTTTCATCAAGTTTAATCTTTTCCATCAAACTTTTAAACGCCTGAGAAAATTTGCCTTATTTTCAAAAAAGAGGGAAACATCCCCTAAAATTCATAGCACCTTAATTCAAAATCACACCATCAAATTCAGCGTGTCAGAAAACCCTACTATACTGTAGAGGTTTTAAGTTCCTATCTGAAAAAATGCGGAATTTTGTATTTTTTGCCAGAAGAAAGATCACAAATGCGTGTTTATTCGTTCTTTTTTTCTTTTTTTTTACAGAGGTGATCATATTGACCCGGAAGTCCTAGAATATAGCAGGAGGGCTCATTCGAACGAAAACTGAAAGCTCTAGTGCTCTTTAAGCGACCAAAAAAGGAGGGCAACTAAGCCCCCTCCCTCGCTCCCTCGCTCATTTTTTCCCATAGTCACCCGATCAAAATTTTTAGTCATTTTGTTCAGCATGGTCGAAGCATGTAATAACTATGTCTTTGCGATGATTCAATCCCCCAAAGTCCCCGGGGGAAGGGCTGCAAGTTATGACCTGGGCCCAATGTTTACATATCGGAGTGGTGATGGGAAGTAGACAGACGTTGACAGGGGGGATTTTTTCGGGTAGGGGGGCGAGGGGGGGCAGAGGTTACGGGGGAGGATATTTCCGTAGAGGAAGTTGTGCGGGGGGAAGGGGCATTGCAATGAAGGGGGCGCCGGATTTCCCAGCTTTATTTTAAAAAACGATCAGATATTAAATCTATGAAAAAATAAGTATTTCAGCTGAAAGTAAGGAGCAACATCAAAACTTAAGACGGGTAGAAATTATTACGTATATGATTAGGTTCGCCCCCTAGTCAATACCCCGCTCTTTACGCTAAATTTTTTTTTAGTATTATCATAAGAGCTATTTATTCTAATTAACGGTCTCTGTGATTAAGGGGTCATTCTTACAGAAGTGGGTCAAATTTTGAACTGTAGCGTAAAGAGCGAGGTATTAACTAGGGGGCGAACCCCCCTAATATACGTAATAAAAATATACAGATACAGAAGTTCGTTACGTAAGTTAATTCGTAAGTTACGTATATTTATTATAATAAAGACGTTCGTAAATAAAATTAAATAACTTTCGATGAAGCCATTTAACCAAAAAAAAAAGTAAAATTAATATGCAAATTCCGTTTTAATTATTCATGTACAATGAGCCAAAATCAAAACCTGAATTAATTAAAAAACGTCCAGAAACTAAATAAAAAAAAAGTTTTTACAACTGAAAGTAAGAAGCGACATTAAAAATTAAAAAGAACACAAAATATTCCGTATAAGAAAGGGAGTGTCCCTCCTCAACGCCTCGCTCTTTACGTTAAAGTTTGATTCTTTCTCACAGCTCTATGTTTTAAAAAAATAAAAAAAATTTAGATTAAAGCGCGAGGTGTTGAGGTGAGAGCCCCTTTTATATACAGAATAATTTCTGCTCGTTTTAAGTTTTAATGTCGCTCCTTACTTTCAGTTAAAAAAAAGTTTTTTTTTGGGGAGGGGGGGCGGGGATACGTGGGAAGATCCTTCTATGGAGGAAGTTTTCATGGGGGAAGGGACATTGCTATGACGGGGGTGCCAGATTTCCCAGCTTTATTTAAAAAAGATCAGATATTAAATTTAAAAAAAAACAAGATTTTCAGCTGAAAGTAAGGAGCAACATCAAAACCTAAGATGGTCAGAAATTATTACGTATATTATTGAATTCGCCCCCTAGTCAATACCTCGCTCTTTACACTAAGTTTTTTTTAGTATTTTCATAAGAGTTATTTATTCTAATTAACAGTCTTTGTTATTAAGGGGTCATTCTTAGAGAAGTGGATCAAATTTTGAACTTTAGCTTAAAGCGGACAGCCACTTTTGAAAGGGGACAGCCCCTTTCATATACGGAATAATTTCTGTTCGTTTTAAGTTTTAATGTCGCTCCTTACTTTCAGTTAAAAAAACTTGTTTTTTTAATTTAATTATCCAATGGTGATTTATATATATATATATATATATATATATATATATATATATATATATATATATATATATATATATATATATATATATATATATATATATATATATATATATATATATATATATATATATATATAAATAAGCAGTAAATAAGTTTGCTAATAAGGTGTATATTATAGGTCCCCAATGCTGCTATTTAAAGTTTTGCCTCGGGGGCATACAAGGACTTTACGGAAGGAATGGTCATTTAAACTTTAGAGGAGGATTATTTAATAAGAAATTGAACGTTTTAGCTACCTTTTAAGAGTCAAAACTCATGGAGGACAGCTATTCCCCACGCCCTCTTTATCTCAAATACATTTATTTGTCTGAGCGGATGTGCTGCCATCCGCTTTATTTGCAAGAACTATCGCATGAATACCCTTAACACTCTACTATCACATGAATATCCTTATTACTGTTCTATCACTTGACTTGACTTGACTTACTTAAGGCTCCTGCCGAGTTGCCGGAAGTCATCCGGC
>NC_142810.1:15090807-15135837 GCF_049724085.1 Artemia sp. Qi Xiang Cuo | reverse complement strand
TAATTTAAATTATATTTTCCAAAATCAATATTTTGGGCTTGAGTCTGAAATCTTCAAACATTGGTAAAAATGCTCAATTTTTGGTGGAGAGGCGGGGGGGGGGGTACTGGGTATTTTGTTTTATTTTGTGAGGGGAGAGGGTTAAATGGAAAAAAGTACATTTTAATATGCCACTTTCCCCTTTATACTAGGTATTGTTCAGTTCTATCTTGTTGCAAATAATTCTATACTAAAAAAATAAAATTTCCATATCCTCAGCAGCAAATGCATGACATCCCGTCATAAAGAAGAAGAAGAATTAGCATGAATTGAAACTATATCGAGTAGCTTCATAAAATTATTTAATGAATATAGCAAGGGCGGATCCAGGATTTTTTTTTTTCGGGGGGAGTTTTACTAATTTTTAACTTTTTCGGGGGGGGGGTTACTAATTTTTGACTCAGTTTTCGACTAATTTTACTGATTTTTACCTAGGTTTTACTAATTTTCAACTCGGTCGAACATTTCGGGGTGGGGGGGGGGGTCAAACCGGGTACCCCCCCCCCCTGGATACGGCCTTGGAGTATAGATCAATAAACTGTGTAGAACCATAAGAACATTTGAGTTACGAAAATGTCTAATTGTTCTAAGATTTGAAGCTAAATTGTATGGATTTAATGCTCGTTTTGGGTTTATAAGTAGTAGGCTAAATATGTCACTCAGTTATATATTTCTGTATATAACATATATAGGCCTAGTCTGTGAGTTACACATATTTATAAGTAGTAGGTTTAATGTGTCACTGAGTTATATATTTCTGTATATAACTTATATAGGCCTAGTCAGTGAGTTATGTATTTTTATAAGTAGTAGGTTAAATATGTCACTGAGTTATTGCCTTTGCAAAACAATAGTGATCCGTTTATCTGGGCCTCCCCAGGCCATTCAGCATGTCCCCAGGTGGCGATAGGGGAACACTCTACAGATATGTAGTGTACCTCCATAGGAGGCATGGACCAAGGGGGGACCTTGTCCCTGGGGGTCCATAATAGAATCTGGGGCACCCTTGCCCGGGGTCATAAATACAGGCAGAGGGGGAAGAAGGCCCCTAAAATGTACAATCAAACGGGCCCACTTGTTTATCCACAAGTTTCATGAGTTGCAAACCATCTCCCAGCAATGGGTTAAATTGCATGGTGATGCAGAACACCATCGCGGGAGGATCCTCTATAGGAGGAAAACTGTGGCAGGGCGTAAGATCCAGATCTATGGACAACGGCCTCGGCAAAACGCTGCCTCGACCCTTTCGGGGTACCTGAAAGACTGGGGATCTTTCGGTCAACTCTATCCCCGCTTGAGGAGTGGCGCCCCTCAAGGAAATTATAGCCTAGTAAATGACACAACATTCGCACGGGATTCTGACTAATGGACAATTTTTCTGGGATTGGTATGTTTTGATGGGCGTCTTTGGGCTGAAAAACCTCTTCCTAACTAATTTATCTATTACGGGTTGCCTCCCCGTAGTAGCATAATATTTGTAGGCATGAATATATAATGAGTCGGAGGTAATAGGCTTGAGATTGTCTGTGCAGTATTTCGACTCTTGTTGATAGAAGAGCATCACCAAGCGCGGAAAACCAGGTTGTGACCAAGCTGGGCCCAGGAGTGCACAAAGCCTCCAGTCAGGGAGGTCCCAGGGACTTCTTGCTGTCCGGCTCTAAGCCGGCTTAAGCACTTCGGGGTAGAATTGAGAAGATATGTGATCCCCATCCTGCACTGGTATCCGGGATCATTGCTCTTCCTGAGGTGAAAAAAATTTCAATGATTTAAAGAACATGAAAATTGGAACTTGGAATGTAACGACATTAAAAAATTACTATCGTATCGACATTTTGGCTGATGAATTAAGACGATTCTAACTGTATTTTTTAGGAGTTTCAGAAAATCATATCCCATGCGTAGGAAGCATGAAATTAGGTGATATAGAATTTTTTTACTCAGGCAGGAAGGATGGGTTACATAGACAGGGAGTAGGGCTCATGATGAATAAGGAAGTGGCTAAGTCTTGTTTAGGCTGGGAAGGTATTAATAATAGAATACTAATTGCTCATTTTATGACTAGAAAGTTCAAGGTATCAGTTAGAGTAGTATACGCCCCTGTAGAACTGACTGATGGAAATACTAGTGACTCAGATGAATTTTACTTACAGTTACAGGAGCAAATAGACAAGGTCCCAGGTAGAAATATGATGTTAGTGCTGGGAGATTTTAACGCCCAGGTTGGTAGAAATATGGATAGATGGTATCCCAGCTTAGGTAAATTTGGTGTAGGAAAAGAAAACAGTATTGGATACAGACTTTTGCAATTTTGTAGGTATAACAATCTAGTTATAACCAATACGGTGTTTGGTCATAAAATGGCTCATAAGCTAACATGGTATTCACGTGAGGGTAAGACAGCAAACCTTATTGATTGTTTTATAGTAAATCGAAGACTGGCTGGATCAATACAAGATACTAGGGTATATAGGAGTGCTGTTATTTATGTTAAAAGTAAAGATCACCATCTAGTAGTTTCAAGGGTTAATTTAAAGCTCAAATTTCAGAAGGGTAACTACCTCCCAGAAAGTTATGATGTTGGTAGACTCAAAGATGGGAATTTGAGAGAAACTTTCTAAGAACAGTTCAATACTAAACTTGATAGTTTAAAACTTGATAATGTGGAAGATGGTTGGAATAATTGTAGAAAATTATTTTGCGAACTTGCTAAAGGTGTCTTAGGGAAGAAAGCTAGAACTGCAGCTAAGAATATAAGTGAAAAAGCTTTAAGTTTAATAGAAAAGAGAAAGGACTTGTACAAGAATTATCTGAGTGATAGATCACATGAAAACAAAAGAAATGTAAAGAAAGTGGAGAAAGCAATGAAATATGAACTAAGGAGGTGTGAAGTGGAGGCCATGGATAAAATTGCTGAGGATTTAGAAGATACAGCTAGACGGCATAATAGTAAAATATTGTACTGGCACGTTAACAAATTGAGAGGTAGTAGTCAATCCGGACTTGTCCCAGTTAAAGATAGGAATGGGGTGGCAATTAGCGATAAGACAAAAGCTAAAGCGAGATGGGCCGAACATTTTGAGAATTAGCTTAACCGAGATAGAGTTGCAGGAAAAAATATAGAGGAAAATGAAAACGTTTGTGATACCTTGGATGTGAAGGAAGATTTGTTTTGTGAGGAGGAATTAGAAACAGTACTAAAAGGATTAAAGAAGAATAAGGCTCCAGGTACTGATAGGGTAGTAAATGAGTTTCTTAAATATGGTGGCTCTTAGGTTAGAAATAAGTTATTGGAGATTATGAATATGATTTTTGAAAAAGGGGAAGTACCTAACGATTTTAGGAAAACCTTAATTAAGCCACTTTATAAGAAAGGTGATAAAAGTGAGTGTGGTAACGAGGCATTAGTCTGGTCTCTGTAGGTAGCAAATTGCTTAGTAATATGATACTTTTTAGACTGAGAGATGCCGTAGACAAAGTTTTAAGAGAAGAGCAGTGCGGTTTTAGAAAAGGTAGAGGATGTGTTGACCTAATTTTCACTCTTAGGTTAATAATTGAGAAGTGCCTAAGTTTTCAAACACCTTTGGTCCTCAGTTTTATAGATTATGAGCAAGCGTTCGATTCTGTTGATAGAGGAGCTTTAGTAAAGGTTTTATCCTTGTATGGTATACCAGACAAATACATTAAAGTGATTAGTGCTATGTACGAAAATAACACTGCTGCGCGGCAGGTAGGACTTGAGGTTCGCAGCTGGTTTTATAATAACTCAGGAGTTAAGCAGAGTTGTGTTCTATCCCCTGGTGGCGGGTTCCTTGTGAGCTACTTTGTTCTAAGGAGCACAGAACAGGCAATGAGAAACCACGGAATCAAATGGGGAGGAAACAGTCTCCTGAACTTGGATTATGCTGATGATTTAAGCATCCTAGATGAAAGTGTGAGCAAAATGAATGAAGTTTTAGAGGCTTTGCGAGTTCAGGGTGCTAGTATTGGTTTGAAAATTAATGTTAGGAAGACCAAGTCACTAAGGCTAGGAATAAGTGAAGATGAAAAGGTGACGTTGGGTAATGAAAAGATTGATCAGGTGGGCAGTTTCACTTACCTTGGTAGTATCATTAGTAGAGACGGTGGGAGCAGTGAAGATGTTAAAAATAGAATAGCCAAGGCTCAGGGTGTTTTTTCACAGTTTAAAAAAAATCTGGAAGAATAGGAAGATAAGTCTGCAAACCAAGATTAGAATTTTAGAAGCTACAGTGATGACAGTGGTCAAATATGGCTCTGAAGCATGGACGCTCCGAAAAGCGGATGAAGATTTGCTAGATGTTTTCCAGAGAAATTGCTTAAGGATTGTTCCCTGGTACCCGGCTGACTGACCGTATTTCAAACAATAGGCTATACGAAAAATGTGGTTCAATACCGCTTTCTAGGTCTATAATGAAAGAAAGGTTGAGGTGGTTAGGGCATGTTGTTCGGATGAAGGATGACAGATTGCCGAAGATTGTTCTTTTCGGCCAACCATCTAGGGCTAAACGGAAAGCAGGTCGTCCCCGTCTGGGTTGGGGGGAAGTCATAAAGAAAGATTTGAAGGAAATGGGTACTTCGTGGGAGGGTGTAAAAAGGGAGGCTTTGAATAGATTGGGGTGGAGGAGGAGCGTGCGTAGCTGTGTTCGCCTCAGGCGGCTTGGTGCTGCGATGAGTTGTTGTTAGTTAGTTTAGTTAGTTATAAACAATACGGTGTTTGGTCACAAAATGGCTCATAAGTTAACATGGTATTTACGTGATGGTTAGACAGCAAACCTTATTGATTATGTTATAGTAAACCGAAGACTGGCAGGATCAATACAAGATACTAGGGTTTATAGGAGTGCTGTTATTGATGTTAGAAGTAAAGATCACCATCTGGTAGTGTCAAGGGTTAATTTAAAGCTGAAATATCGCAATGGTAACTACCTCCCGGGAAGTTATGATGTTGGAAGACTCCAGGATGAGAATTTGAGAAAAACATTCCAGGAACAGTTGAATGCTAAACTTAAGAGTTTAAAATTTGATAATCTGGAAAATGGTTGGAATAATTTTAGAAAAATAATTTGTGAAGCTGCTGAAGGTGACTTAGGGAAGAAAGCTAGAACTGCAGCTAAGAATATCAGTGAAAAAGCTTTATGTTTAATAGAACAGAGAAAGGACTAGTACAAGAATTATCAGTGATAGATCATATGAAAACAAAAGGAATGTAAGGAAAGTAGAGAAAGCACTGAAATATGAACTAAGGAGGTGTGAAGTGGAGGCCATGGATAAAATTGCCGAGGATCTGGAAGATGCAGCTAGACGGCATAGTAGTAAAATATTGTACTGCCATGTTAATAAATTGAGAGGGAGTAGTCAATCCGGACTTGGCCCAGGTAAAGATAAAGACTTGTTTTGTTTCTTAAGCTAATACGAAGGTGATGATATGCCGATTCTAAACCAAAAACGACTCTATCGAAATGTGGCATGTATAGGCATCATTTCAAAAAACAGGTTTTTATCACAAAACTTGAATGTCTCTTGTTTTGGCTTTTGCCAAATATACAAAGACACATCCATCGTATATATGGGTCTACTAATTACGAGTTATGGAGTTTTTACTTTGAATAGGAGATGGCATATGAGACGCAAATCTCTTATTCTCTTAACCCAAATCTCTTAACCCCAAAAATATATCAAACAGTTCGTGGTAACGAACTGTAAGTAAGGAGCGGCCCGGCTCAATTATAACCGAAACTTTAAAAAACTAATTTTTGATACCAATAGATACATCAAAAGAATCAGATTTTAATTCTGATTTCAAATATATAAGTTTCATCAAGTTTAGTCTTACCCATCAAAAGTTAAGCGCCTGAGAAAATTTGGCTGATCTTTGAAAAAAGGGAGAAAGACCCCCTAAAATCTATAGATCCTTAATGAAAGTCACAACATCTCAGTCAGTGCATCAGAAGTACTATCGTAGAAGAGTTAAGCAGCAATCTAAAAAAATGAGGAATTTTGAATTGGACGCCAGACAAAAAATCACAGATGCGTGTTTATTTTTATTTTATTTTATTTTTTTCCTAGGGGTGATTGTATCGACCCATTGGTTCTAGAATATCATGGGAGGGCTCATTGGAACATAAATTAAAATTTCTAGTAACCTCTTAAGTGACAAAAAAATGGAGGGCAACTAGGCCCCCTCCCAGGCTCATTTTTTCCCAAAGTTACCTGATCAAAATTTTGAGATAGTCATTTTGTTCAGCATGGTCAAAAATATGATAACTATGTCTTTTAGGATGACTTAATCCCCCGGAATCCCTGGGGAGAGGGCTGAAAGTTATGAAATTTACCAAATGTTAATATATAGTGTTGGTTATTGGTAAGTACACAGACGTTTTCTGGGGGATTTTTTCTGGTAGGTGGGAAGGGGGGGGGGTCGGGGGTTATATGGGAGGATATTTCCATGAAGTAAGTTTTCATTGGGGAAGGGACATTGCTATGAGGGGGGCGCCGCATTTCCAAGCATTATTAAAGAAAAAGATCAGAAATTGTATTTAAAAAAAAACAAGTTTTTCAACCGAAAGTAAGGAGCACCATCAATCCTTAAAACAGACAGAAAATATTACGTATATGATTGGGTTCAACCCCTAGTCAATACCTCGCTCTTCAAGGCAAAGAATTTTAGTACTTTCATTAGAGCTATTTATTCTAATTAACGGCCTTTGAGATTAAGGAGTCATTTTTAAGGAATTGGAACAAAATTTGAACTTTAGCTTAAAGAGCAAGGTATTGACTAGGGGGCGAACCCCCTAATATAAGTATTAAAAATCAATGTATACAGAAGGTTGTTACGTAAGTTAATTCGTAAGTTACGTATATTTATTACTAATCAAAACGTTCGTAAATAAAATTAAACAAGTTTTGAAAAAGCCATTTAATAAAAAAAAAGTAATATTAATATGCAAATTTTTTTTTATTATTCATTTACAGTGAGCCAAAATCAAAACCTGCATTAATTCAAAAAAGTTCAAAAATTAAAATAAAAAAAACAAGTTTTTTTAACTGAAAGTAAGGAACGATGTTAAAACTTAAAACGAACAGAAATTATTCCGTATATGAAAGAGACTGTGCCCTCCTCAACGCCTCGCTTTTTACGCTAAAGTTTGACTTTCTCACAACTTTATTTTTTTAAACAATAACAAACTTTAGCGTAAAGAGCGAGGCGTTGAGGAGGGCACAGCCCTTTCATATACGGAATAATTTCTGTTCGTTTTAAGTTTTAATGTCGCTCCATACTTTTAGTTTAAAAAACTTATTTTTTTTATTTAATTTCTGATCGTTTTTTAGTTAATGCAGCTTTTATTTTTGGCTCGCCGGCATTGAATAAGCAAGCAAAATTTGCATAAAAAATTTACTTTTCTTTTGCTAAATGGCTCTCTAAATTTGGTTCTGACGTAATTTACAAATTAATTTACGTAACGAACTTCTATATTGGTATATTTTTCTTCTGGCAAAAAATACACAGTTGCAGATTTTTGCAGATATGAGCTTGAAACCTATGTTATAGGGTTTTCTGATACGCTGAATCTGACGGTGTGATTTTCATTTAATTTTTTCACTTTTAGGGGATGTTTCCCCCCTCTTTAAAAAATCAGGTAAATTTTCTCAGGCTAGTAGCCTTTGATGAGTAATGCTAAACTTAATAAAATTCATAAATTTAGAATCAGCATTATATGCCCATTCTTTTGATACATTTATTGACATCAGTTCCGTTTTTAAAAGTTTCGATTACTATTGAGCCTTATCGCTTGTTTTTTTTATTGTTTTTTTTATTACGTATATGTTATTACGTATATGATTGGGTTCTCCCCTTAGTCAATACCATGCTCTTTACGTTAAAAGTTAAAAACATTTTAATTCACAAACTCCTGAATCACAAAGGCCGTTTAATTAGAATAGAGAGCCCCTCCTCCAGCCCCCCCCCCTCACCAGAAAAAATTCTTCCTGAAAATGTCTGTTTACTTCCCAATAACCAATACAATATGTAAGCAATGGGCAAAGTTCATAACTTTCAGCCCTTCCCCAGGGAACTGTGGGGGATTTAGTCATCGTAAAAGACATATTTATTAAATTTTCGACTATGCTGGACAAAATGGCTATCTCAAAATTTTAATTGGGTGACTTTGAGAAAAAAATGAGCGTGGGAGGGGGCCTAGCTGCCCTCTCATTTTTTTGGTCACTTAAAAAGGGCACTAGAACTTTTAATTTCCATTCCAATGAGCCCTCTTACCATATTCTAGGGCCACTGGGTCAATATGATTACCTCTGGGGGAAAAAAAACAAATAAACACGCACCCGTGATCTTTCTTCTGGCAAAAAATGCAAAATTCCACATTTTTGTAGATAGGAGCTTAAAACCTCTACAGTAGGGTTTTCTGATACGCTAAATATGATGGTGTGAATTTCATTAAGGTTCAACTACTTTTAGGGGGTCTTCCCCCGTTATTTCGAAAATCAGCCAAATTTTCTCAGGCGCGTAACTTTTGATGGGTAATATTAAACTTGATAAAACTTATATATTTGAAATCAGAATTAAAATCTGATTCTTTTGATGTATCTATTGGTACCAAATTCCATTTTTTAAAGTTTCGGTTACCATTGAGCCGGGTCGCTCCTTACTTGCAGTTCGTTACCCACGAACTGTTTGAAAAGCAAGTTATTTAAAATACTGCAAATTCGACAGCCCTTGTGTTTTGTGACTCATTCCTAAGGGAACGATTCATAGAACGATTACGAAAACTAACTAGCTTAAAGAGCAAGGGTTGAGAAAGGAGCCACTCCACTCTTATTTAAAATGGCTCTTGTTTCTCTTAAGCTTAAAACTTGGTTTTATAAATGGAATTTCTGATTGTTTTTCAAATTTTGACAAGAAATCCTTTCCTGCTTTCTGTGTAAAATTTGGCTCAGAAATTTCCCTGAATCTTACCATGAAAAATTATTCCCCCGGAAGGGCTTTATACCACTCAAGGACCCCCTTCCCACCAAAAAATACCACTTCCCATTATAGTTTTTTTTTCCTATTCTGCAATGAGAAATACTATATGTGAACGGTGGGCAAACTGCGTAACTTGTAGTTCCTTCTTCTTGGACTATAAGGGATCATTTCCTCCCCAAAGATAAATTATTTGACCTTTCTACTGTTTAAAACAAATTAATAATGCCAAATTTTGATATGTCATTATATGGGTAAAAAGAGGCGTGGAACAATTGCTAGCTACCCTCCAATCTTTGGTTATTCTCAAAGGTCAGTAATATTTGTGATTCACGATCAAATAAGCCCTCTTCTAATCTTCTAGGTTTGGTTTGCTACAATTGGTCATGGGGAACGAAAAATATAACACAGTATCTCTTCTATAGAAAAGTAAAAAATTCAATATTTGAGATAGAAAATATGAGTTAAAAACTTATACACTTAGGCTCTCTAATCAGACAATAATAAAATGAAAAATAAAATCAAAACAGTCGAGACAACAAGGATTTTGTAAGCCAGTGGCAAACCATGATGACGAAGAAACAAGCAAATATTTCTACAAGGACCTCCCTCATGCTGTCCTCAGTGCTAAACTTGATATGAAACCAGTGATAAACAAAATTCCTTATTTGAATGAAAACCATCAAAAATTTTTAACTAAATGTTTTATACAATCTCCTTCCAAAAAATATAATTTATACATAAAGGAAACAAATATATTTGCAAATAAAATGTCTACTAGAAGTTAAAAACTTCTACACTTAGGCTCTCTAATATGCTGAATATTAACGTGCTTTACATTTCGATGCTGTTTCCTCCTTTGTCAAAAATCAGGTGAATTTCATCAGGCCCGTAGAGTTTGAAGAAAAAATTTTATTTTTTATTTTGACTGTTGTTGGACCGAATCGCTCTTTCCTTACAGATAACAAAATCGAAAAAATTTTTTTTTAAATAAGTTATAAGACCACACAGGCTCAACATGACATATGAAACTCAGAGAGGAAAGAAAATAATAAAATGAAAAATAAAGTCAAAACCGGGGAGAAAACAAGGATTTTGTCAGCCAGTGGAAAACCATGATGACGAAGAAACAAGAAAATATTTCTACAAGGACCTCCCTCAAGCTGTCCTCAGTGCTAAACAAAAAAGAAAGAAGAAAAAAAAAACAACGAAAATTTAACCTTTCGAAGTTTACCCGACAACGACAAAACAGACACTCAAAGTGTCTATGGATTTGACAGTGGAAGAAGACACAACCATGTATTTTATAAAATAATCTCTTATTTAAAATAAAGTATTTATCGATTCAACGTTACTTGTAATTTTTTTTCTATATGAATGAATACTAGATAGGAATGACACAAAAGGCTAAGTAGAAACAGAGTTGAAGGTATAGAGTGAAAGGATATAAGGATAAAACAATAGCTCCAGAGGGAGCTATTTAGAGGGTTAGAATCACCCCTTTCTAATGAACCTTTCCATTGAAATATAATTTAACAGGAGTCCCGCCTGATATAATAACAGTGATAAACGAATTTTATTATTTGAACATAAACCATAAAAAATTTTTAACTAAATGTTTTATAACATCTCCTTCCAAAAATTAAATGTATGATTAAATGACAAAATTATATCTACAAATAAAATGTTTGCTTTTATTTTTGTACATTCTGCACCTTAGAAGTAGGTATTTATAAATCCTAAGTTGAAAAGACATCCATTTTTTAAAAAGGGGTCTATCTCTCACTGCCATCTTTATTTCAAAGTACTTACTCTACCACTGAATTCCAATAGATCCTTAATTATTCAATGCAAATGAACTTTTGCCATTGGTTTCATATTAGCTTATAGAACAAAAACCAGTTTTTTGACATGATGCCTATACGTGCCACATTTCGATAGAGTCGTTTTTGGTTTAGAATTGGCATGTCATCATCTTCGTATTAGCTTAAGAAACAAAACAAGTCTTGTGACGTCAGCTCTTAAACATGCCCCTTTTCGACAAGAATTCATTTTTGTTTCTATGTGGCATGGCCGCATAAAACCTGTTTCAAACATGCCTCACAGCGGCTGATCCTGTTTTCGACCGACCCAAAATTAGTACACAGTGGTCGAAAATATCTTACTTGTAATCTTCCAAAGGTCACATATAACAAAAAGAATAGGCTTCCCCAAACGGGGTCTAAATGCAGAATACTGAAAAATTCGTCCTGTACAGCAACTTTTCATAGCAGTGGACCTTCGCTTGGCCTAGCCAATCCTTTCGATCCCCATTCATGCTTGGCTCAGGATCTGTCGTTATCCATACGTCTTTACCGTAGAACCACCAAGGTCTCTATCGTATTACATCCGCATTTGGTTTTGAAAGTTGAAGTCCCCAAGATTCGCAGAAAATGATCGTGCGCAGCACAATCAAAAACACAAATTTTCTCGCTCTCACGAATTTATATTTGAAAGGAGCAGAGAATCAGTTCCTGGCACTTTCGATGATGCCAGCCATCATGAAAAATTGGCTGCACTAGCCTCTTAATTTCGATCTGTGGAAAGAACTCCACATCTCAATTAAACTATAAATTGCCCCTTGGGATAATTTCAAATAATCTAAGGCCGAAAATGCAAACTGTGAAAACGATAAGGGTATAGGGAAATCAGCTAAAAGTTTGAGCGAACCACTAATCACTTCACTCTGAGTTCCCTCCCTGGGATATTCAAATGAAGAATATGCGTTGATGCTACACGAAGATGAAATTTGGATACATCTCTCACTGAATACAATTTGCCGGAAATAATTGTCGGTTCCCATGAAGAGTAAATGAACAGGGTTACAGGACAAATGTTTGGGTGAAATGTGAAGTGACTGGGAGAGAGTATCCCCCAAGGACTCCAGATCAGAGAGGCAAAACCTTGGTAAAGGGATCACAACGTGTCCGCCAGTTGTGCATTGAGGAAAAGGCTATCTTTCGCGACTTACCGCAGGGGATCTTCCCCAAGGGATTCATCCCCCCCCCATAAAGGATCGAAATCTCTTTTGAGTTGATAATACTAATCTCAGATTCCTTCCCAAGTTTTTTCAATCCAACCCGACATTCTATATCTCCAAACCTTCCCCCAGCTCGTTCTAGGTCACTCATCTCTATTTTGTAATAATCTTGTTTTGTTCCCCATGGGTCTTGGACCTCTTTGTCCCCCCTATTAGTTTGTGTTATCAAGGCACAGCCCATCCAACATTATTTTATTTTTCGCCACTGCAGGTTGAATCTCCAAATTTTGTCTCTTTTTTGCATTTATTTGTTCTTTATCACTTTTCTCAATTTTTTCCTTATTAAATTTGAATTAGACTCCATTTTCAACCATCTTTGACTGCATTTCTTCATTGTAGCTCCGTTTAATTTCTCTTTTCTCCCTCTTAGTTTTCTTTATTCTTACCGCCGAAACAAATATTTCGTCATCAAATGGGAACTGAACTCCGACATTTGGTTTTTCATATTGTACTAAAATTTCTCGAACTCTACGAGGAAAAGCGTGTACAATAAATTTCGTATCCTTTTTTCTCTGCTACAATCAGCGCTTCATTTTGGCAAACATTTTCGGCGTCTCACACTCGTTAAAACTGCTCTCAAGTTTTCCATTTTCTCGAAATTTTCCCAAAAAATCATTTTCGCCCGTCTTATTTTCAATATTATGTGGTCTGTTTACTTCCGCATCCCACTTTTGTGGATTATCAACATTTTGAACACGAGTATCAAGTGTGTTTTTTTTTTCGACAGGGCGGCACAGCCTCCGACTTTGTTTAATGGGCCGGTCTACCTCCCTCCGTAGTCAACGAAGTTGTATATTTTTCCGTCTTAGTGTAATTTTGTAATTTTCCCACTGTTAAAGAAGTCGCTTTTAACGATAGGAGATTTCCGATATTCCCAAAGTTTCCTGCTAAAACATCCACTGCTAGCGTAGGTACTAAGCCTACTTTTATCGTTTTTTCTTTGGATTGTACCGCCGTTCTTTGCAATTTCTATTCTAACCCAAGCAGACGGGCATGGGTGCTTGTCTCCATAATAACATAATGTTGTAATTTTATTTTTATGATCTATCTCCGTTCTATGAATTGGCTGAGTTCGTACATAAGTTTGGTTACTACAAGAATCATTTGCGATTTCAACTAATTCCCCGTTCAATTTGCCGTATATTTTTAAGGGACTCTGCAAACGTGTAATTTCTTTCATTATTATGGGCCAAGGCCCAGGCTGTCGTTTATGTGGTTTTTGGTCATGTTTACTGGGGAGTTTCTTTCAAAATGCCCCGTAGTACCTCAGTTATAGCAAGTTAATTCTCCTTGCGCTGTGTTATAGTGCCTATTTTTGTTATACTCTCTATATTGAAATATGTCTGTGTCCTCAACTTCCTCTCTTATTTCGGTCCACCTATTTGCAATTTCCTCCATTTCTTCACTTGTTTTTGGGTTCTTTTCTTTCAAATATATTTTCAATTCTCTGTGCGTATTTTCTAAAAATTGTTCCATTACTGTTTTATCTACTATTTCCGTTATCTTTTCTTTTATTTCTTCCGGGTCTTCTAACATTCCATAGTTTTCTAACTCTAGCCATTTTAAACACATATCTTTCAATTTGTACCCGTATTCTTTATAAGTTTCGTTGTCTCGTTTTCTTTCGCTTCTAAACCTCCTTTAAAAGTGCTCGGGGGAGAGTTGAAACTTTTCAAAAATGGCTTGTTTTAGTCTTTCAAAATCTTTTGACTAGTGCATTGGTAATGCTTTATATACAATTTGTGCTTTGTAGTTAAGGAGGGGCTGTATTCTTGTCACCCAATTTTCTCTCGGCAATCCTCTTAATTCCACCATTTTTTCAAAATTGTATATGTATAAATGTACATCTTCATTTTCTTTCATTGGTTGAAGGTTTACTGCCTGCATTACCTCTACTGCAGACGATTTCCTAGGCTCTTGGGAATTTCTCCCTGCAATCATGTGTTTTCTTTCCTCTCTGTCTGCCTCCTCCTTTTTTTCATTGGCTACTCTATCTCTTTCTCTTTCTTCTCTATCTTCCTCCTCCTTTCGTTCTCTAGCTATTTTAATATTCTTTTCACTCTGCTCTCTAGCTATCCTCTCTTTCTCTCTTTCTTGTCTATCTCTCTCTCTCTTTCTTTTCTATCTGCCTCCTCTTTTCGTTCTCTGGCTAATCTATCTTTCTCCTCCTTTCGTTCTCTGGCTAATCTATCTTTCTCCTCCTTTCGTTCTATAGCTAATGTGTCCTTCTCCATGAAATTTAATAGTTGTTGTGTCATATCTATTTGAGGGCTTTTTCGCGAGCCCCTGCTGGAAATTGAGCTTCTACTACTCCTGCTACTTGGCCTACTATGATTCTCACTGTCTTTATTTTCTCTTAATTCGTTTTCTGAGTCTGCTCATTCTATAATATTTTCTCTTACCCGCAACTCCCCAACTTTTTGTACCTCCTCTGAAAAGTTGGTTGGTTTTGTTTTACCCGTAATTTCATGTAATGATTTTTCTTCATGTATTATCGCCACTGTTTCTTTTGTCTGGGTTTCTCTATCTGGGAATAATTATTTCTGAATCTGCCTTAAACTCTTTTCTTCTTCCATGGTTTGTACCGGAGATTGCTCTATTACTGATTTTGTTTTGAATATTTGCCCTTCACACGTGTCAGAAATGTCTATTTTACCCCCTGAGTGATATATGGTTCTATCTGATGGTGTTTTTCTTAGGGTATTTCCAGCGGGAGTCGCATACAATTGTGTGTCTGAATTCGATTTTTGTTTTACTGCAGTAGATCTTGTCTAAATTCTCCGTTTGTCCGCCATTATTTCAAAGTTTACTTAACGTCTTCTGTCCAAATGAAAATCCTTTTACCAATGTCTCTTTTTATCTTTTCGTGAAAAATTGTTGCGTTTTAATTTGCCGATTCTACGTGGGCAGCGCAGCCTTCCTTGTCTCACAAGTTAATTATTCGCGTGATCTATTGACTCTTAAATTTTACTACTTATTATTATTTAACTAGGCACAGCCCAGATAAAAAAATTTGTCTTTGCGATTTTTTTTATATGTAACCACAATAGGCTACTAACAATAGGCTACTATGTAGGCTAACTCAACTTGTCTCTTCGAAAAAGCGGAATTATTTTACTATCAGGTTTACTGATCGGACCTTTTCTTGCTGCCACCAATGTTCGGGGTGATAGCCACCAATTTCATTCAGATAGGCCACGATGCCACCAGTGTTATAGTGGTAAACTACAATGCCACCAGTATTGGCGTGGTAATGTACGGGTTTCACCACTTATTGGAGGGGAAAGCCCCGGCCCCAAATTAGAATGTGATGCCCGTGTCTACCATCCTGGTTCTGCAAATATCGGGTTTGGTACTACCCTATTTACAGTATACCCTGTCCCAGGGTATGATAACGTGATCAAATGACCACTTTCTAAATCAAAGTGTACCCGCCCTGGGTTACCACTAAAAATCTCTAACTCTCTCCTTGGAGGTAACAAACCCCCCTGTCAATATAATAATGACGGTGTCTCGTAACTATATTCTTACCTTGCCTGGGTTCCGGGAAAATTAGTAGACAGTTTGTAGAAAATACCTTACTTGTATTCTTCCAAACGATCACATATAATAACAAAAAATATGCTTCCCCAAATGGGGTCTAAATGCAGACTAACTCAAAAATAATATTCTGTACACAAACTTTGCATAGGGGTGGACCTTCACTTGGCCCAGCCAATCCTCAATCCCCATTCAAAACTCATTCTACTTTTTCTTAACTTTATCTTTCAATGACTCAAACCAGGAAGTCTAAAATAGAATTTACTTCAAAGCTTACTTATTGCAAAACAAATATAGCTTAGCAAAAAGACTTTAAATTGTCATTATACTATAGGCAAATCTAAGCAAATGTAATTACGGAATAAAAACAGGTCATTTATCTGAAAAGAAAAGAAACAGGGGTAGAACCCCAACACTAATCTTCATCTGCTAATAAAAAATGGCTTAGCTGCTGTTAGTGGCGGGATTTTGGTGATCCAACCTTTTTGAAGATTTGATAAGATAAAGTACTATTTGTTTGAATTCCATCATTTCTTTTGGTTTCTCTGGGTCCGGGTCTATTTGATCATTGATCTAGATGGAATTTTTTATCTTAAAAAGATATGGGACATACTCCTGTCTTGAGACAATCAATTTTTTTGCTATTTGGTGCATACTATTATTGATTATAGCGAATACTCCAATTTAACCTTGTAATGAAGCTATTATCTACGTTTCAGTTTTTGTTTTTTTGCCAGAACTAGAGGTGAAATAAAACTTTTTACATATTAGCATCATGTTTTTTATTATTTATGGCACTAGGCTTCACTAGGTTAAATTTCGGTTGTATATTTATCTGTATGACTTTGGAGTAAGACCTACAATATTCTGAAAGAGAATGAAAAATAGCGGAAACAGTAGTTTTGAAATATGAAATTTGAAGACGTAAGGGAATATTGCAGTTTCTGAACGTTCAGATAGCCCGAAGGCTAAATTACTTACAAACAAAGAATCAGTTTTGCATAAAAAAAATAGTATATATTTGTCTAATCCTAATTTAATTTTTTTTTCAGTCACGAGCGATAATCAGCATTGCAAGTTTCTAAAAGCCACTACCCCTCTGGGTCACCTCAAGTTTATCTATATGGTTACAGTCTACTTGGTAGCTGCAGAAGTGACCACTATAGGCGATGATTATCCCTTTTTACTCAGCAAGTTAGCAAAAGAAATAAATCCTGTACAGTTGCAGCATGAAGCGCCGCTATTTTACTGAGACCCGGCTGATTTCACTGTGGCTTTACCAACTTTACCATGAGTTTACTGTGAATAAAAGGTAAAACAATAGGCAATATAAACTACTGCCCTTAAAATCAATTAGCTCACCATCCTCCAACCTTCTTTTTTAAGGCTAGTAACCCCTCTGTCCAAGTATTTTTCACGTAAATCAGCATTTCAGGAATACTGGCTAAATTCTAGAGGATTTTACTGGTTTACTCATTACATACATATATTCTTACCGCAAATATTGTGGTTCAGAGATAAAATGAAAACCAAAGTTTGGTCTGTGACTTGATGACTTTACAATCCTACACCCATTTGATGCATATCATGGCTCAGAGTTTTGCGGAAACATAATGTGACTAAAACCCCATTATTTTTCTTGTTTCCCATGCAAAGCTTCACAAGTTAAGTCAGAACCAAGGACCAAGTAACCCATGCTTTATGCATAACCCAAGTTTATCTATATGGTTACAGTCTACTTGGTAGCTGCAGAAGTGACCACTATAGGCGATGATTATCCCTTTTTACTCAGCAAGTTAGCAAAAGAAATAAATCCTGTACAGTTGCAGCATGAAGCGCCGCTATTTTACTGAGACCCGGCTGATTTCACTGTGGCTTTACCAACTTTACCATGAGTTTACTGTGAATAAAAGGTAAAACAATAGGCAATATAAACTACTGCCCTTAAAATCAATTAGCTCACCATCCTCCAACCTTCTTTTTTAAGGCTAGTAACCCCTCTGTCCAAGTATTTTTCACGTAAATCAGCATTTCAGGAATACTGGCTAAATTCTAGAGGATTTGACTGGTTTACTCTTTACATACATATATTCTTACCGCAAATATTGTGGTTCAGAGATAAAATGAAAACCAAAGTTTGGTCTGTGACTTGATGACTTTACAATCCTACACCCATTTGATGCATATCATGGCTCAGAGTTTTGCGGAAACATAATGTGACTAAAACCCCATTATTTTTCTTGTTTCCCATGCAAAGCTTCACAAGTTAAGTCAGAACCAAGGACCAAGTAACCCATGCTTTGACAGAGTGGGACTATCAATGCCCTAATTTGGAGCACCCTGATTTGTTATCCATGTCATCTTTACTTTGCCGACTTCGCCTAAAAAGCCAATTGAATTCACAGCCTTGTTTGAATCTCAACACTTTGGCAAGTTAGAATCTTAAACGGTCAAGGAGGGTTTTACATTATTACTGGGGTTTAAAAGTGCTTTAATATTTGTGCTTCCCTGTATTTGAACTTGTACATTTTTGCGATCTTTATCACTAAGCATGGTGTCCTATTTTGGCCTTGGTGGCCTATCAGTAAGCTTGTGGCCTATTTATTTATCATGCTTTTTTGTTGCAGTGTAAGTAATTTACCGCCCATTGGACAAGTTTTTTACTTCTCAGGGTGGCCATTAAACTAACATTGTATCTATTTCATTTGTAATTAATCTCTTTCTCTTTCTCTCTCTCTCTCTCTCTCTCTCTCTCTCTCTCTCTCTCTCTCTCTCTCTCTCTATCTCTCTCTCTCTCTCTCTCTCTCTCTCTCTCTCTCTCTCTCTCTCTCTCTCTCTTTCCCTCTCTCTCTACAAATAAAAATGTCAGCGTTTAATAATGAGTATGCCTACAGTTTTGATAATGATTACTAACGGGTTTTCCCTATATTAATAGACTATAATTTGATTTTTATGCTGATTTCAAAAATATAACAGTCATTAAGTTTAATGCTACCCATTGAAAGCTAGGAGCCTAAGAAAATTTGAGTGATTTTCGAAAATGGGGGGAAACACTCACCAAAAGTCAATTTTTTCAAAAGATCTCAATGAAAATCACACCATTAGAATGCACAAAAAATGCGGAATTTTTCATTTTTTCCAAAAAGAAAGATTGCGGATGCGTGTTTATTTGTTTGCTTTTCCAGGGGCAATCGTATAGAATCAACGGTCCTAGAAGGTCGGGAGAGGGCTTTTTCTGAGTCCTCTCTTTTTATTTGAGTTGCGTTTTCTCTCTTGTTATTGCACCCAATTACGGTTTTGCCCCAAACAGGACCAATTGGCTATCGATTAAAAATTCTGAGAAAGAAAATCCATTTAGAAACTATATATTGAGCTTCCCAGTTGTATAGGAAAAAATGTCGCACGGTAGCGCATTCGTTCCTGAAAAGTCATGTAATCCATTCAAGATAAATGATTAATATGGACATTTATCTTAATTTTGATTCAACCAAGTTGATTCACAAGATTTTACATGCAATTATGTTTAATAATGAATAATTGCGCATTAGCTATTGTGAAGGATGGGTGGTGGTTTATTGTGGCGACGGGAGGGGGGGGGGGAGATGCCTAAGAAACCATATTTCAAGGCCAAAATTTTCTAATTCTCCATGGTCCTTCAGACAAATATAGAAAGAGATATGGGAGAGGACTTAATCTCTTGTCTTCTTTAATTTAGACTAAGGCTGAATAATGGTGCTGCAGGGTGACACCTCCCTTCTTATTGGAGAAAAGTGTTTCTGTCATCTAATTTAATACTTCATTTCACTAGACTGATATTCTTCATATTTTATATAATTAAAGGCGTGCTCAGTGATGCGTAAGTGCATATCAACTATTATGAAAGAGTGGCGGTGGGTTACTTTGTAGGCGCGTAGGGGCAGATGCCTCAAAGAGTGGTATAAATTGATACATAATCCTTCTGGATTTCCGGGGATGTTTTTGCCCAACTCCTTTATTATTGGTGCTAGGGGTGGGGGGTAATAATGCCTTTCCGAGTGCGACAATCCTTTTCCATGTAACATAAAATATTTCATTTATCTGCCTACAGGCACGGGGATGGAAAAGGCGAGGCGGGTCATCATTAGCATGACCAAGAAATTCCTTGGGGGAGGGGGTGCCAAATCCTACAGAGTCTGGTTTTTAGTGATTTTAAAGGGTAATATTTCTCTTTTCCTATTTATATATTAATTTAAAAACTTTTTCCACAAAATAAGTTTTTCAAAGAAAAGCAAAGAACTCCATTAAACAAAAAATGAGCAAAAATAAAATCAAATAATCTACCAAGCGTGAAACTACCACAAATCAGCATTGATAAATAAATGAAACCCAAAACGAACATAAATTACAATAATTAACCGAGTCAAACTCAAAACGAGCAGAAATTAACACACGTTGGGCGCAAAACCCCTATGCCTTCATAAGGCCCTAACAAAATTTCCACTTTACTGAAAAAAATATAAATGTTTTTACTTTTATGACTTTAATAAATCAAATAATATTAACATTTTGATTACTAAATACCAGTATATGTATATTAAACTGAAAATGCACATTCATTGTATTTTTTCAGGAAAGTGCAAATTTTGTTCTGGCCTCTGGCAGGCATAGGGGTTTTGCGCCCAAATTATGTTAATTTCTGCTCGTTTTGAGTTTGACTCGGTTAATTATTGTAATTTCTGTTCGTTTTGGGTTTCATTTATTTATCGATGCTGAATTGTGGTAGTTTCACGCTTGGTAGATTATTTGATTTGATTTTATTTTTGCTCAATTTTTGTTTAATGGAGTTCTTTATCTTTCTTTGAAAAACTTATTTTGTCGAAAAAGTTTTTTAAATTAATTTCTGTTCGTTTTATATTGACATAGTCTTTTAGCGAAAAAGAAAACAATACTTTAAATCTTTTCGTTTTTTAAGGCTTTATAGTTTGGCCTGCTATTTGTATACTGGAGAAAAATTTACAGCAATTTTTAACATAAACCCTTTTAAAAATCTGGACACAAATAGTATTGTTTAATTTAGTTTCATACCTCCTCTAGTTGACCTGAAATGGAAAACTTGATACCATTCGCAAAAAAATCTGTTTACTTTCTTTGATACCTTGGATAGACTTACGCTATTTTGATTTGGTCAAATTTTAAGAGCAAAAATGGGAGGGCTGGCGTGGGAGGTGGGGCGTGGGAGGGTGGGAGTGGAAGGGGGGGTTAGTTGCCCTCAAATCACTTTTGACTATTATAAAGGGCATCAGCCCTTTCTATTTTCAATTGAATGAGCCCTTTTCGAAGTTCCTCCGACAACTCCTTCGATACGAAGTGCCCTGGTCTAAACAACTGCAACAACAAAAATAATACATTATATCCACTTCGATCTTTACCATAAAAATGTCAAGCCTTCCAATCACTTTTGACTATTAAAAAGAGCACTAGGCCTTTCAATTTCCAATCGAATGAGCCCTTTTGGAAACGACAACGCTTTCTATAAATACCTTAAATGTCCCCAGGGCATAAATTACAACCCTTACCCTAAGGTCTTTTAGGGTGGTTGTCATCCTCTAAGACCGAACTTCCAGAACTTTCAACTACGTTAAACAACATGGATATCTAAAAATTTTGATTGGATGTGTTTGGGGAAATGGTGGGCGTGAGAGGGGTGTTAGTTGCCTTCCAATCACTTTCGACTATTAAAAAGGGCACAAGCCACTCCAATTTCCAATTGAATGAGCGCTTTTCGAAGTTTCTACGACAACTTCTTCGATACGAAGTTCCCTGCTCTAAAGGAAAACATAAATAAATAATACTTTGTGCCAATATCGTTCTTATATGCCCCCAGGGCATAAATTAAAACCCTTGCCCAGAGGTTTGTGGGGGAGTGTCCTCCTTTTTACTTAGTCCCAGTTTCTTGTCTCGTTCTTGAGTGTCCCCGTTCTTTACTTAGGCAGCGCGATCCTGCTGCCTATGATTTATGCAACAACTTTCTATATAAACCTTATATACCCCCAGGGCATAGCTTACAACCCTTGCGCTGAGGTCTCTGAGGAGGTTATCATCCTAAAAGACCTAATTTCCGGAACGTTCAACTACGTTGAACAAAATGGATGTCTCAAAATTTTGTTTGGATATATTTGGGAAAATGGTGGGCGTGAGAGGGGCGTTAGTCGCTATCCAATCACTTTCAACTATTAACAAAGGCACTAGCACTTTCAATTTCTAATTGAATGAGCCCTTTTGAAGAGCCCTTTTCTACGACAACGCTTTCAATAAAACCTTCAATAAACAACGCTTTCAATAAAGCCCTGAGGGATGGGGGGGGGGAGGAGTCATCCTTAAAGACCTAATTTCCAAAACTTTTAACTACGTTGAATAAAATGGCGGTCTAAAAATATCGATTGCATGTGTTTGGGGAAAAGGTGGGCGTGAGAGGGGGGTTAGTTGCCCTCAAATCACTTTCGACTATCAAAAAGGGTACTATCCCTTTGAATTTCAAATCGAATGAGCCCTTTTTCAAGTTTCTACGACAAAGCATTTAATAAAAACCTTATATGCCCCCAGGACATGACTTATAATCCTTGCCCTGAGGGTTGTGGGGGAGTATCCTCCTCAAAAATATATTTTCTATCTGGAAATCAACTACGCTGAACAAAATGGTTAACTCAAAATTTTCATTGGATGTGTTTGGGGGAATGATGGGCGTGGGGGCGGGATAGTTGCCCTCCTATCACTTTCGACTATTGAAAAGGGTACTAGCCCTTCGAATTTCCAATCGAATGAGCCTGTTTTGAAGTTTCTACGACAACGCCTTCTATAAAAACCTTATATGCCCCCAGGGCATAACTTAAAACCCTTGACCTGAGGGTTGTGGGGGAGTTTCCTCCTCAAAAACAAATTTTCTATCTTGAAATCAACTACCCTGAACAAAATGGTTATCTCAAAATTTTGATTGGATGTGTTTGGGGGAATGATGAGTGTGAGGGGGGGGGGGAAGTTGCCCTCCAGCGACTTTAGAATATTAAAAAGGGCACTAGAACTCCCAATTTCCAATCGAATCAGCCCCTTTTGAAGTTTCCTGCTCTAAAGTAAAAAAATAATACATAGTACATTGTGCCAACGTCGTTCTTATATGTCCTCAGGGCATAACTTAAAACCCTTTCCCCTAGGGTTATGAGGGAGTGTCCTCCTCAAAAGCATATTTTCTATCTGGAAATCCACTACGCTGAATAAAATGGCTATCTCAAAATTTTGATTGGATGTGTTTGGGGGAATAATGGGCGTGGGGAGGGGCTAGTTGGCCTCCAATCACTTTCGACTATTATAAAGGGCACTAACCACTCCAATTACCAATTGAATGAGCCCTTTTCGAAGTTTTTACGACAACTCCTTCGATACGAAGTGCCCGGCTGAAGAAAAAAAAAACACATTGTGCCAACATCGTCCTTTACTTAGGCAGTGTTAGCGCGCTGCCTATGATAGTGCTTCAATGCATTTAAAAATATGAGCGCAGTGTACCGTATTTAAACATCAGATGGCTTCTGCCGCGTAGAAGATCAAAAGTCACGTAGAATGTCCATCCATATGAACAATATTATTGTTCAATAATATGAAAAGGGGTGTTATTGTCACAATAATACTCCTTTTCGTCAACTTGAAATTCTGCAGTAAAAAAAATAATAATAAGACCTTATTCAACAAAACTAGTGTTTATCAAAACTTTTGACTAAACATTCAAATTTTGTCCAAAATTTTAATTACGGTCTAACATTGTAATCCTCTGTCAGAAACACTGAAAAAGTGGGACGCTTACAATATATTTATGAATACTGAAATATACAATTAATCAGCAAGAAACCAGGGGCTTATGGGGTCGATACCCCATATCATATCTTGGTTAGGCCTGGGTATGATTTGAAAAATGACTAGAGACTAAGTCTGAAAAAAAAGTTTTTTCAACTGAAGGTATGGAGCAACATTAAAACTTGAAACGAACAGAAATTATTCTTTCTATGAGGGGAACTGCCCCCTCTTCAACTCTCGCTCTTTACGCTATAGTTTGAATTTGTGTCCCAATTCTTTAAGAACGACTGCTGAAACACAAGGACTGTTTAAAGTAGGCCTACTGTAAAATAGAGCGTCATGAACGAGGGTCTTGGGAGGTGGCAGCCCCCTTCATAAACGGAGTGATTTATTTTCTTTCTTCAGTTGTACTTACTTTGGTATAAACTTAGTTGAAAAAAACTTGTTTTTTATTTAATCCCTTTAAGAAACCTTTATTATAGAAATAGGCTGCTTGAAAACCCTTTACCTTATACGTACTTTAACCTTATTACGGCATTACAAATAAAAGTGGTAGATTGTAATATTTAGTAAGCCTACAGTTTAGATATCCAATTGATATTCCCATAATAATAGGCTACTACCAGTAGGTAATCATCAATAAAAACACGATAAATAGATTAGTACTTGTTTTATGTCAGTGCAGTCAATCCATGTAAATATTGGAGAAGGTGGGAATATGTATTTTTCAAAATTTAGGGAGGTGGGGTATATTTGTCTTTTTTCATTGAAAACACAAAAAGGGTGTTTTCAATGAAAATAGCCCTAGACGGTACTTTCCTATGTCTTAAGGGGCTAATTTCCCTCAGTTTTCCCCCCGCCCTATTTACTCCACTGTTCTATGCAAAAAACATTTTATATACTTTTATTGTGTTTAAGACCTTTATCACAAGAACTAGCTTGCCTTAAAACCCTTTAGCTCATAAGCAATTTTACCTTTGCACGGCTGTAGAAATAAAAGTGGTAGACTTGAGTATTTAGTTAGCCTACAGTTTAAAGTGCTAATTAATGTTTTCCCATATAAATAGGTTATTATCATTAAATAAACATTAATAAACATACTTTAAATTGGTACATACGTGCATAAAGGGAAAGTATATTCCAAATTCCAAAACTTAGGCATTTATACGAAAATTCAGTTTTAATACTTTTTATTATCAATACGACTTAAGAATTTTATTGCAAAAGCACCTTTACTTCATTTTTGATAACATACCACTTAGGGAAAAACTAAGGGTTCAAATGAAATATATCTTATCAGTTGATTCCAAAAATTTACGATTTTTGGTTTTTATTTCGATTTGAATGTTTCTGTAAAATAAAAGAGTCATTCCTATATTTAATGATTTAATGACTTGAGGTTTTTTTGTCGAATTTATTTCCTCTTCTATAGGATTAGCAGTTTATTGCTACATTATCGACGAAAGCCATAAACTAGTGATATCAGTTCTTTTCTTAAGAAAAGTATGTCTAATTACAGTTGGAAATACTAGTATGCAATGGCCTTAGATTTGTGATAGTTACTAGGATATTATCAGACACTTTCAAAAATTATAAACTGTTTTCACCTGTTTAGATTTAATAAATTAGTTTCGAATTATGAATAAGGTATCAAATGGTGAAAAAGGAAAAACAGAGTTTGAAAAGGACTTTGAGGAGGAGAAGCCCGTCCCACCAGACGGAGGATGGGGTTGGCTTGTTTTGATTGCTGCTACGATGACTATGGTAAAATCACATTCTTTATATTCATCAATAGCTTATTATTTAACAGGCTTATAGGCTTTTACACTAGCAGTGTTAGATTCATGAGTGAGTTAAGTGGGGTTAGAATTTAGCTTGAGTTTAGAATTTATATCTCTATATTTGGAAGTTTGATTTGTGAATTTGTGTAATGGTTGTGACTTATTTTAGGAATAGACTCGCCGAATATAATTTAAAACTGCACGATAGTAGATTGGTCCTAAGCCAAGTGGGTGGTAGTTGACCCCCTCCTCCCGTCTAGATCCATAACTGCATAGCAACGATACAAACAAACAAAGACACCTGGCTTCTTTTTTGTGACAACAATAAGCCTAATTGCGAGCTTCAAGGACCGCCATTCTCATTTTCGCAAAAACAAAATTTTTAGTCTCCAATTCCAAAGCTTTCCACGACATTTCATCTTCATTTCCAAATTGACATTTCATGTCAATGAAATGTCTTCTTTCCATTTCATGTCTTCTTTCCAAATTGACATTTCATCTTCTTCATTTTAAATTGTAGATTAATTTTGTTGCATGGAAGCTTTTTGCAATCTGGGCTACAGCATTCAAGCTAATGATGACGAGTAAATGCCACTTGACATTTAGTTCCTGGGAGCAGTTTGAGGCTAAAATTGCTATAACTTTTCTTATTCTAGGGAGATCACAACATTAGAAACATTAAACATGAGAAACATTATGAACATTCTATTAAATATCCTGAGTAGAAAAAAAAGTACTTTTCGAAACTATTTTGGCAATGCTGTTATACAAAATGTGTCACTAATTGTGATGATTTTCTTATGAAAAATTTACAGATAAAAAGATTCAAAATCAATATAATAGCTTTCACTAAAAATTTTATAAATCCAAAACTAAATTTAATTTCCAAATATATATTTTATTTTAATTTGTGTTTAAGCATACTCCAATTCAAACCAGTTTTGGATGCCGATATTTTTTGCAACAATTACAATAAAAACGTCATTAAATAGCAAAACTTCATTGCAAAGTCGGCGAAAGATAATTTCTGATTAAACAAAATATAAACGCTAGTTAAACAAAATTGATTACCGATGTTTTCACTCTTTTTTAGTTTTACAATTAATTTTGTGTCACACCAATTCTGAACGGAAGAGTGACGCTGTATGGCAATTTTTTTATTCCAATTTACCATAGTATTTCATATAATCTTTGTTAAAACCTTTCAATGCAGTAATATTTATTTGATTTTTCAATGATTTTTCAATGCTCGTATGATTTTTCAATGCTTTAATTCAACAGTTTAATTGGACTTACCAATACTTTTATTGCAACTTATTGTTGAACTATTTATTAACGAAGAGGCTCTTATTGAAGTCTCTGGTGGATATTTCGAAGATTCATGATTTCTAAGTCAGCATTGAACATTTGAGTCTCAAAGATTTGGTCAGACTTTGGCCTGATACTGCACAAAATGTACAAATGTAGCAGGCTACTGTGAGAAGGTCAGTTTTGGGTTAAGATGCTAACTAGAATTTAGGTGGGCCTGATTTTGTTTTTTGATTAATTTAGTAGGAAAAGCCTCTTCACTGGATGGTAGACATAGCAAAGTCTATCGTCTCCAGAAAAAGACGTTTTATTCATAAGATTAGGAGTGTTCAAAGGACATAATTCTCATTATTAGTGGGGGTACTAGTAAGCCTCATAAAAGGGCCTGGAATTGGTTCCAGAGATGACCCACCACATTCACCCTACGCGGGATAGGCGATCAACCGCTTTTTAGCTAATTAGGATGTATCATATTAATAGTGGTTCTGGTAGAATTACCAATACCTCTGCATTCAGCTTAGGTCAATTACAGCAACCAGAGTCAGTTAGGTTATATAAACCAAAAGTTGGTGTCTACAGTTTTCGGAATCTGCTCTTCATAATTTCACACTGTTTACAATATCTCAAAGAACAAGGAACAACAGCACTTACACTTCACACAAAAGCATCCCAAAAGCATCCCTGTTTCGAGAAATTTGCATTTCCTCCTAGAGTCTGCTCTGTGTTAAGGCTAAAGTAGTACAAGGGATTTAGCTTAGGTGCTGACTGAATCTGCAAGAGAAGATGAAAATAGCCTCATAGTCTCTACAATTAAAGACAGCCTCAGTTAGTGGGGTTCACATGAGAAAACGAGGGGTATGTTTTAACCACTGCAAAACTGATCATAGCTTTAAAGTTAAAATAATTCAAAGCCGAAAGATGAAAAAAATTACACTTGTGGATAACAAAACTAACAAGCAAAGTCGAAATAGGTTACTAGCTAATAAAATGAATAACACACAACTTGTGACTTCACCATGCGAACGAAAATGTGATGTTTTAAGTACTCTTTAAGGCAGTTCATTTTCCATAAAATTGTCTTTATTTATTATAAAGTCTTTATAATATTATTGTCTTTATTTTATATATATATATATATATATATATATATATATATATATATATATATATATATATATATATATATATATATATATATATATATATATATATATATATATATATATATATATATATATATATATATATATATATATATATATATATATATATATATATATATATATATATATATATATATATATATATATATATATATATATATATATATATATATATATATATATATATATATAAATAAATAATATATATATATATATATATATATAGTTTGGTTACCCTTTCACCGTTACTAGGAAAGGGTCGTCCAATTTTAGTTTGGTGTTTTTATTTTAAGGTTTGGTTTTTTATATTTTTATCAGTTTTATTCTGCACTGAGGACGGTCAAGCGGAGGTCTTGACCGAAATATTTGCATAATTTTTCAATTTTTTTCACTGGCTGTTAATTGTCCTCGTTTTCTTCCTTTCTTCGCGATTTTTTGTTTATATATATATATATATATATATATATATATATATATATATATATATATATATATATATATATATATATATATATATATATATATATAAAGGTTACCCTTTCACCGTTACTAGGAAAGGGTCGTCCAATTTTAGTTTGGTGTTTTTATTTTAAGGTTTGGTTTTTATATTTTTATCGGTCTTATTCTGCACTGATGACGGTCAAGCGGAGGTCTTGACCGAAATATTTGCATAATTTTTCATTTTTTTTCCCTGGTTGTTAATTGTCCTCGTTTTCTTCCTTCCTTCGCGATTTTTTGTTTTATCATGATTAGCCAGTGTGGTCTCAGAAATTATTTATATATATATATATATATATATATATATATATATATGTACTATTTCTGAAGAATATCATAGTTCAAACAATTAAAAGTAGTGATAAACAGTAAGTAATATCCTTTTCTGATGCTATTTACATGAGTATTGCATTCTATATTAACCAAAAATAGCCTTTCTTAAATCCCAACAAACATATGTGTAATAGTATGACTTTCAATCATGTCTAAACTATTAACTTTAAATGCCATCTATAAGCATAAAATGTACGTTTCTCGTTTTTTCTTTCAGATGTTTATTCCAAGTACTATTACGACTTTCGGCGTATTTGTCCCCGACCTGCGGTCAAAATATGACGCATCAACTTCTCAAATCTCATGGATTCCTGCAATTTCCTGCGCAGTTTGGAATTTAAGCGGTATTTTCACTTTTTACGTCCAATTCTACGTTGCTCCCGTGTTTCTATTTGACACGCTGAAAGAATTTAGTGCTCAAACTTAGGGGTTTTGAGTTTTGTTAGCACAAATAATTCTGACTAGTAATATTATGCCGTTGTATTATTAGTATTCTATCTTTTATATTTTAATTGTTAACCTAATAGAAACAGAATTCTTCGAAATAAAAAAAAAGAGCAAAACCTGCCACATTCCTTAAAGTAAGAGGAACCATGCGAAGGTTCTAAGGTTGGCAGAATGAATATTTTGTCAAATTCCAATTTGTAATTGGAAATGACAGACAGCTACAAAAAGAAGCAGAAAACAGTAGTATCATTTAAAAATGGAATATCTAAATGATGCAACAGTTTGTTATGTTCCACAAAACTTCTACTGTGTAAATCATCTGACAAAATAAGTAGCAATCCAGACAACAGACGATCCACTTAAAGCTTGTTAGTTCTGGTACGCTACTTGATTTTTCGATACGAGTATATATAACAGTAGATATAAACTTTGGTATTTGGGTCGGTCCGTTTTGGGATTCAAAATTGGGGTAGTAGTTCCATAATTAGAGAACTCGAAGGCAACTAAAGTTGAGATAGCAGGTTGCTAGATCAGGTAATTTAGGGAAAAATGTTATAACTTATATTTTTGCTCTTAGGGGTCCTAGGAGGTAATATGTACACAAACGTTTGCCCCCAGTTTTCTTCCCTCTTTTAATGGAGGATCTATCATGTCATCTATTACACTTACTAATTTCCCTGTACTGAAACTGACAAATAATGCTACCCCAAGTATATATATTCTCTACTGGGTAGCATCATGCCACCTATTTTACATCATTCGTTTTCTTGTGCACAAAAAATTATCAATCTACATCCCCAACATTAAAAACAATGAAAATTTGGGGTACAAAAATTAGAATACTACTGTTCAACTTTGGTTCAAAAGAGGCCTGGCACAGGCACCAAAGAACCGATTTTATTTTTTGGATTCGGATATAAATATTTAATTAAGCATGTAAAACATACAATTTTAAATCGAATACGTGGCTAATTAATAACTAACAAACAAATACAAACATGTTTGTATTGTTAGGGCCGAGGTTCCCAGCACCATCTGTTGGTAATGATATTCGTTAGAATGCGAAAATCGGTTAGAACCGAATTTATTTTTAACAGTAAGAGTCTTGCTTTTTTTTTAATAATCTCAGTTACAATGAAAAATTGTGGAATTAAGAGGGTATTAAAATTAGGTAATAGCGTATTAGGGTATTTAGTAGCTTACTACGATTTAGGGCATTAGGTATATGTATTAGGGTAATATAAATTACTTTACCTACTTTTCTCTGTTCAATTTTCTATTTAGCTGATGAATTAGCCATATTTTTTAATCTTTAGAATCTTTTCTATGACCTAGATTTTCTATCACTTACTATGTTTTTCTAATTCCGCTTTATTTTCAGCGCCATTTGCTGCTGGATGTTTATCGCTGTATTCACACCGTCGACTAACAATTTTTGGATCTGTTCTTTTGGTAATTGGTCTCATAATTGGAGCATTTGCGGAATCCTTAATGGTTGTCTACATAAGTTTTGGTGTTTTAGCTGGTAATTATTTTTTCATCGTGTTGATGACCGGTCCAAATTGGACCAATCATCAGACTTACTGATCATATTGGATTGGCTGGTCCGATTTGGATCGACTGATTTGAATGGATCAGCTTCTATTGGTGAATGGATTGCAGTTGATGATCTGCTAAAATAATGTTTATTTTCAATACGGAAATCTGTTTTTATTCTGTTAAAAATCCAATGTGGAAAATTGTTCTATCAAAATCTTTTAAGAAGATGGCTTCTTTTTCAAATTAATTAAAAAAAAACTTTTTCCACAAAATAAATTTTTCAAAGAAAAGCAAAGAACTCCATTAAACAAAAAATAAGCAAAAACAAAATCAAATAATCTACCAATCGTGAAACTACCACAAATCAGCATCGATAAATAAATGAAACCCAAAACGAACAGAAATTACAATAAATAACCGATTCAAACTCAAAATGAGCATAAATCAGGTATCAGGAATGGAAAACGAGCAACGTAAGTTGGGCTCAAAACCCCCATGTCTTCCCAAGGCCAGAACAAAATTTGCACTTTACTGAGAAAAATATAAATGTTTTTACTTTTATAACTTTAATAAATCAAATAATATTAACGTTTTGATTACTAAATATCAGTATATGTATATTAAACTGACAATGAACAATAATTTGTTTTTTTTCAGTAAAGTGCCAATTATGTTCTGGCCTTGGGAAGGCATAGGGGTTTTGAGCCCAAATTATGTTAATTTATGCTCGTTTTGAGTTTGAATCGGTTATTTATTGTAATTTCTGTTCGTTTTAGGTTTCATTTATTTATCGATGCTGATTTGTGGTAGTTTCACGCTTGGTAGATTATTTGATTTTATTTTTGCTCATTTTTTTGTTTAATGGAGTTCTTTACTTTTCTTAGAAAAACTCATTTTGTGTCTTTTCACATAGTCTTTTCTGGGAAAGAGAAAATAATGTTTTAAATCTTTTCGTTTGTTTTAAGACTTTATAGTTTGGCCTGCTATTTGTATGCTGGAGAAAAGTTTTCAGCAATTTTTAACAACATACACCCTTTTAAAAATCTTGACAGAAATAGTAGTGTTTAATTTAGTTTCATACCTCCTCTAGTTGACCTGAAATGGAAAACCTGATACCTTTCACAAAAAAAATCTATTTACTTTCTTTGATGGCTTGGATACACTTACGCTATTTTGATTTGGGTAAATTTTAAGAGCAGAAGTAGCCCAGAAAGTTTGAACATAGTACCCTCAGTCGTTCTTGGGATACTGCTGAGATGTCTTATTGGGAATTAGCATTAACACAGTGCATTTTGATTTAATCTTATGGCAACATTTAGTTTTTAAACATAAAAGCAAATGGGAGGGTGGGCGTGGGAGAAGTAGGCAATCACTTTCGACTATTAAAAAGGGAAATAGGCCTTTCGATTTCCAATTCAATGAGCCCGTTTTGAGTTTCCACGACAACACTTTCTATAAGCACCTTATATGCCCTCAGGGCATAAATTACAACCCTTACCCTGAGGGATGTGAGAGTGGTTGTCATCCTCTAAGACCTAATTTCCAGAACTTCTGCAACGTTGAACAAAATGACTATCTGAAAATTTTGATTGAATGTGTTTGAGAGAAGGTTGGGCGTGAGAGGGGGGTTAGTTACCCTCCAATCGCTTTCAACAATTAAAAAGGGCACTAGCCCTCTCAATTACCAATTGAATGAGCCCCTTTTGAAGCTTTTATGACAACTCTATCTATAAGAACCTTATATGCCCCCGGGGCATACCTTACAACCTTTGCACTAGGGGCTCTGATGGGGTCATCATCCTAGAAGACTTAATTTCCAGAACTTTCGACTATGTTGAACAAAATGAATATCTCAAAATTTTGATTGCATGCGTTTAGGGAAATGGTGGGCGTGAGAAGGGGGTTAGCTGCCCTTCAATCAATTTTGACTATTAAAAGGGCACTAGCCCGTTCGATTTCAAATCGAATAAACCCTTTTTAAAGTTTCTAAGACAAAGATTTCAATAAAGACTTATATGCCCCCAGGGAATAACTTATAACTCTTGCCCTGAAGACTGCGGAGGGAGTGTTCTAATCAAAGGTAAAATTTCCTGAACTTTAAACTGTGTGTAAAAAATAGTTATCTCAAAATTTTGATTGTATGTTTTTGGGGAAATGGTGGGCGTGGAAAAGGTGTTAATTGTCTTCCAATCACTTTCGACTATTAAAAAGGGCACTAGCCATTTCAATTTCCAATCGAATGAGCCATTTTTGAAGTTTCTACGACAACGCGTTCTCTAAAAACCTTATATGCCCCAAGGGCATAACTTACAACTCTTGCCGTGAGGACTGGGGGGGGGGGGGTGTCATCATCAAAGACGAAAAGTCCAGAACTTTAAACTACGTTGAACAAAATGGCTATCTTAAAATTTTGAGTGGATGTGTTTGGGGAAAAGGTGGGCGTGAGAGGGGGGTTGGTTGCCCTCCAATCACTTTTGACTATTAAAAAGGGCACTAACCCTTTGAATTCCCAATTGAATGAGCCTTTTTGAAGTTTCTATGATAATGCTTTCTATAAAAACCTTATATGCCCCCAGGGCATAACTTACAACCCTGGCCCTGAGGGCTGTGGGGGAGTGTCCTCCTCAAAAACATAATTTCCATCTGGAAATTAACTACGCTGAACAAAATGACTATTTCAAAATTTTGATGGATTATATTTGGGGGAATTGTGGGCGTGAGAGGGGGGGGCGGCTAGTTGCCCTCAAATCACTTTTGACTATTAAAACGGGCACTAGACCTTTGAATTTCCAATCGAATGAGCCCTTTTTCAAGTTTCTACGACAAAGATTTCAATAAAAACTAATATGCCCCCCTGGCTTAACTTATAAGCCTTGCCCTGAAGACTGTGGGGGGAGTGCCCAGCTCTAAAGTATGATTTCCTGAACTTTAGACTGCGCGGAACTAAAGGGCTATTTCAAAATTTTTATTGGATGAGTTTGGGGAAATGGTGGGCATAGAAGGGGTGTTAATTGCCTTCCAATCCCTTTCGACTATTGAAAAGGGTACTAGTCATTTCAATTTCCAATCGGAAAAAATACTAAATAATACATTGTGCCAACATCGTTGTTATATGCCCTCAGGGTGTAACTTAAAACCCTTGCCTCGAGGGTTGTGAGGGAGTGTCCTCCTCAAAAATATATTTTCTATTGTGGAAATCAAGTACGCTGAACAAAAAGGCTACCTCAAAATTTTGATTGGATGTATTTGGGGGAATGATGGGCGTGGGGTGGGGGGGGGGGTTAGTTGCCCTCCAATCATTTTTGAACATTAAAAAGGACAATGTCTCTTTGAATTTCCAATCCAATGAGCCTTTTATGAAGTTTTTACGACAACGCCTTCTATAAAAACCTTATATGCCCCCAGGGCGTAACTTACAACCCTTTCCCTGAAGGCTGTGGGTAAGTGGCCTCCTCAAAAACATAATTTGCAATTGGAAATCAATTTTGCTGAGCAAAATGGCTATCTCAAAATTTTGATTGGATGTGTTTCGGGAAATGGTGGGCGTCGAAGGGGTGTTAGTTGCCTTCCAATCACTTTTGACTATTAAAAAGGGGACAAACCACTCCAATTTCCAATTAAATAAGCCCTTTTCGAAGTGTCTACAACTTTTTTGATACGAAGTTCCCTGCTCTAAAGGAAAAAAATAATCAATAAGACATTGTGCCAACATCGTTCTTATATGCCTTCAGGACATAACTTACAACCCTTGCCCTAAAGGCTGTGGGGGAGTGTCCTCTTCAAAAACAACATTTCTATCTGGAAATCAACTACGCTGAACAAAATGGCTATCTCAAAATTTTGAATGGATGTGTTTGGGGAAAGGATGGGCGTGAGGGGGGGGGGGGGGGCTAATTGCCCTCAAAAACCATTCGACTATAAAAAAGGGCACTAGCCACTCCAAATTCCAATCGAATGAGACCAGCTTTTCCAAAAAGTTGGTCTATCTTAAAAAAAAAAAAAATACTGCATTAGCTTCAGCATGTCAGGGATCCTTTGTGCATAGGTTTCAATCTCCTATCTACAAAAATGGGGTATTTTGCTTTTTTTTCCCAGAAGAAAGACCACGGGTGCGTATTTATCCAGTTTTTTGTTCGTTTTTCCCAGGGTTTTATTCTTGAACCGACGTTAGACAGGCTTATTTAAGAGCAAAATTGTCAAGTTGAGTATTTCTAATGCACAGAAAATCCAATATTAAATATTGTTAAGTTTAAATTCTAAATATTCCTTGAAATAAAAATGAACTCTTAAAATATAATAAGCAATAAACTAAAAACAAGAAAATTACTAAGAAGCTTTTACAGTATAACTAGCCAATTTGGCTTGTTGTGGTAAAACATACTACGACAACATCATATGCAATGAGGAATCGTAGTTCTAATCTTTTTTTTTCTCGATGAACTGGAATAGAGGGTGATTTTCAATTTTGTTCGCAATGAGGGCCTTCAAGTGACACTGCACCTCCTATTAGAGTCCAACCAAAGTTTGAAGATGGTCATTTTTGTCAAAATGGTTGGAAAGCCCAAAAAACAGGTTTGGGGGTGACTTGATATGCGTAACCCGGAAGTAATGGTGCTCAATTTTGAAAATAAGTCACTTTAAAATGGAGGCTTCAAAAACACATTTCAGTAGCAATGGAGTTCAGTATAGTTCGATTCATTTAACAGTAATTGAGTTTAATGAATACAGTAAGGATATTTAGTTTGTACAATGGGATGAAAAATCCTTCTTTTATGAAGTAGGTTTGGGCACTAAAAAGTCCTAGCACGACTACCTCTACCGTGAATATTCACACAACAGCTACTATAGCTGCCTCTACCGCAGCTAAACCTACCACAAATGCTCCTCCCACGACTACCCCTATCATTCATCTCAGAACGACTATTCTTACCAAGATTACTTTTACGACAACTATCCCCCCACCATGACCTTTCCTGCAAAGACTACCCTTACTATGACAATTCCTACCAGGAATACTGTTTCAGGGTCTACTCCAATTAGAACTGGTGTACTACAAACAATCCTGCAGTAACTACACCTAACTACTCCTACCATGACTACTGATAAAACAACTGGTACTTCCACTGAAACCGTCAAGATTAGACCAGCCATGTCTGCTGTTACCACAACTGCTCTTACTATGATTGCTACTGCTACCACCACTACTACTCCTACTGTGTTACTACTCCGGAAGAAACACATTGGAGACAGAAGACTAGCTTAGGAGGTGGTTTAGTGTATATGACGGTGGGAGAGTGAGTTAATTTTATTTTAGCTGGGATTCGATGTAGAATTGTACATTGAAATAGATATAGATCGGGGAATCGAAGGCGAAACTGCCGATTAGGAGAGTGATAGGGACTTCGAGGAAGCTGTTGGAGCTAAGACAGATGATATCAAATCTGGAGATACTGTTAGCTCTACCCTTTGCAAATTTTTTATTGAAACAAAAATAAACTATTTCAAGCAAAATAAAACAGATAAAGTTAAATTAAGCTACTAAATTGGGGAAGCTACCTCGTTTGGAAGTACGCAAGCTGAAACTTGTGGTAATTTCTGTTCGTTTTGTTATTTTACCACTTTATCGGATATCTTCCTATCTTAGGTCTTAGAATTGCTTTTGCTTTGCAGCAAGGAACTCTTTGGTACAAGAATTTACCATCTTACCAGACGATTTACCATTTTATTGCTATTTTACCATTTGTAGGATATCTTCCTATTTTGAGTATCGGGATTGCCTTTGCTTTGCAGCAAGGAATTCTTTGGTACAAGAGTTTACCACTTTATAAGACAATTTACCATTATATCATTATTTTACCATTTCATCAGATATCTTCCTGTTTTAGGTCTCGGGATTGCCTTTGCTTCGCAGCAAGGGATTCTCTTAGTTCAAGAATATTTTCAAGAAAAGCGAGCCCTAGCGAACGGGATTATGCTAGCAGGGGCTTCAATAGGACAAATGATTGTTCCCATTCTTCTTCAAATTTTTCTGTTGGAATATGGTGTATCAGGAACCATGCTTCTACTTTCTGGCATTGCCATGCAAGGAATTATAGCAGGAGCACTGTTTCAGCCATCCAGATGGCATTTAAGGTAATATTTTACATTTTAAGGTGTTTTACAATTTAAAGTGAGGTTACAATTTAAAGATTTTTTTCATTAAAGGTATCTTTCAGTAAGTGGAATTAATCAACCGACAAAAAACATAGACGTTGGCAGCAAAAAAACGACAAAAAAATTTAAAAAGATAGAAGCCACTATCTTATAAGTAGTTATCTAAGTACCATTTTGCCCACTTTATGTTCCATCCTGTGTTATTTCCACGACTTTACGTTCCCTGGCACCTTTCTATGGCAGATTACTAGACTGATTATTGCTATTGTTGTCAATTGAATATGGAATTATACAAAACCTACCAGACAAGTTTCCGGGCCAACCAGACATGTTTCTGGGCCAAGCAGACAAGTTTCTGGGTCAACTATAAGTTTCTGGGCCTTTACGTTCCATGGCACCTTTCCAGAGCATGTACCTATGGCTTTGGGGCCTTTAAGTTCCTTCCTGCTATAGCAAGGCTGGTTTGGTGGGTATAATCTGGTTTGGTGGGTGTAGTCTGGTTTGGTGGGTATAGTCTGGTTTAGTTTTTCAAAGAGATTGAGTATTTGACATTTTGGCAAAAAGGGATAAGGAATTCGCAAATTGGACACTATGAACGATATTAATTAATGTTTTGAATAATAGGAGTGTGAATGATTCTAATTAGTGACTGTATGAAGGTGGGGAAAAAAAAAGATTAAACTGATTAACAGTTAAGATAACCCCGATGGGGTTGTTAACTCAGGTAATTTGTTATAAATTTGAAACAACATCAGTCTATGAAAATGACTAACGACGATAGAATGACATTGTGAGTTGACCTAGCTTTACCTCTCCGAAGTGTCAATTTTGGAGGGAAAATCAAAAATACTCATAATCTAAAATAATTAGGATCGGCCTCAAGGGGATGGCGCTTAAGCCCTACACTCCCCAATTTCTGAGGGCAGAGGAGGGGGGAGGGGGAGGGTGAATTTTCGAGCGAAAATCCACAATGCGCCTAATCGAACAAAAACTGGATAGGCCTCTAGGACACGGTTCAGTGGCCGTTCCATCCCCCATTGATGAGGGCCGGGGGGGGGGAAGGGTCAATTTTGGAGGTAAAACCAAAAATTCTCAGAATCTAAAATAATTGGGATCTGCCTCATGGCCAAGGCTCAGAGGCCCTTCGTTCCCCAATTTCTGAGGGCTGGGGAGGGGGGGGGTCAATTTTGGAGGGAAAACCAAAAATGCTCAGAATCGAAAATGAATGGGATCTGTCTCAAGGCCAAGGCTCAGAGGCCCCTCATTCCTCAATTTATGAGGGCAGGGGGGAGGGTGCGTTAATTTTGGTGGACAAACTAAAAATACTCATAACCGAAAATAAAGGGAATCTGCCTCAAGGGGAAGGCTCAGAGGCCCATCATTCCCCCACTTCTGAGGGCAGGGGAGAGGGGGAGTCTATTTTGGGGGGAAAAACAAAAATAATCAGACTCAAAAATAAACGGGATCTGCCTCAAGGGGAAGGCTCAGAGGCCCTTCGTTCACCCATTTCTGAGGGCAGGGGAGGGGGGAGGGTCAATTTTGGAAGGGAAAACCAAAAATACTCAGAAAGTTCATTTTGAATTTCCTTCAGTGAAATGCAAGAGTTGGAATATTTCAGTAGTGTATTGTTGTGCTTTACCTTGTCAAAGTTACATTCTCTTAAATTTTCAAAGTTCATTTTGAATTTCTTTCGTTGAAATGCAAGAGTTGGAATATTTCAGTAGTGACTTGTTGTGCTTTACCTTTTCACAGCTACATTCTCATGATTTTTCGAAGTTCATTTTGAATTTCTGTCGTGAAATGCAAGAGTTGGAATATTTCAGTAGTGACTTGTTGTGCTTTACCTTGTCACAGTTACATTTTCTTTATTTTTCGAATTTCATTTTGAATTTATGTCGTGAAATGCAAGAGTTTTAATATTTCATTAGTGAATTGTTGTGCTTTACCATGTCACAGTTACATTCTCTTAATTTTTCGAAGTTCATTTTGAATTTCTCTCGTAAAAAGCAAGAGTTGGAATATTTCAGTAGTGTTTTGTTGTGCTTTACCTTGTCACAGTTACATTCTGTTGATTTTCATAGTTTATTTTGAATTTCTTTCATTGAAATGCAAGAGTTGGAATATTTCAGTAGTGTTTTGTTGTGCTTTACCTTGTCACAGTTACATTCTCTTAATTTTTCAAAGTTCATTTTGAATTTCTTTCGCGAAGTGCAAGAATTGGAATATTTCAGTAGTGTCTTGTCGTGCTTTACCTTGTCACAGCTACAGTCTCTTGATTTGTCGAAGGTTATCTTGAATTTTTGCCGTGAAAATATAGAGTTGGAATATTCCAGTATTGACTGGTTGTGCTTTACATTGTCACAGTTAAATTCTCCGTATTTTTCTATTTTAATTTAGAAATTCTGTCTTAAAAGGCAATAGTTGGAATATTTCAGTAGTGTTTTGTTGTGCTTTACCTTGTCACAGTTACATTCTATGGATTTTAATAGTTCATTTTGAATTTCTTTAATTGAAATGCAAGAGTTGGAATATTTCACTAGTGTTTTGTTGTGCTTTACCTTGTCACAGTTACATTCTCTTAATTTTTCAAAGTTCATTTTGAATTTCTTTCGTGAAATGCAAGAATTGGAATATTTCAGTAGTGTGTTGTCGTGGTTTACCTTTTCACAGCTACATTCTCATGATTTTTCAAAGTTCATTTTGAATTTCTGTCGTGAAATGCAAGAGTTGGAATATTTCAGTAGTGACTTGTTGTGCTTTACCTTGTCACAGTTACATTCTCTTGATTTTTCGAAGTTCATTTTGAATTTCTGTCGTAAAATGCAAGAGTTGGAATATTTCAGTAGTGACTTGTTGTGCTTTACCTTGTCACAGTTACATTCTATTGATTTTTCGAAGTTCATTTTTAATTTCTCTCGTAAAATACAAGAGTGGGAATATTTCAGTAGTGTTTTGCTTTGCTTTACCTTGTCACAGTTACATTCTGTTGATTTTCATAGTTCATTTTGAATTTCTTTCATTGAAATGCAAGAGTTGGAATATTTCAGTAGTGTTTTGTTGAGCTTTACCTTGTCAGAATTACATTCTCTTAATTTTTCAAAGTTTATTTTGAATTTATTTCGTGAAATGCAAGAATTGGAATATTTCAGTAGTGTGTTTTCGTTGTTGACCTTGTCAAAGCTACATTCTCATGATTTTTCAAAGTTCATCTTGAATTTCTGTCGTGAAATGCAAGAGTTGGAATATTTCAGTAGTGAGTTGTTGTGCTTTACCTTGTCACAGTTACATTCTGTTGATTTTTCGAAGTTCATTTTGAATTTATGTCGTGAAATGCAAGAGTTGGAATATTTCAGTATTGTTTTGTTGTGCTTTACCTTGTCACAGTTACATTCTATTGATTTTCATAGTTCATTTTGAATTTCTTTCATTGAAATGCAAGAGTTGGAATATTTCACTAGTGTTTTGTTGTGCTTTACCATGTCATAGTTACATTATCTTAATTTTTCAAAGTTCATTTTTAATTTATTTCGTGAAATTCAAGAATTGGAATATTTAATTAGTGTGTTGTCGTGGTTTACCTTTTCACAGCTACATTCTCATGATTTTTCAAAGTTCATTTTGAATTTCTGTCGTGAAATGCAAGAGTTGGAATATTTCAGTAGTGACTTGTTGTTCTTTACCTTGTCACAGTTACATTCTCTTGATTTTTCGAAGTTAATTTTGAATTTCTGTCGTAAAATGCAAGAGTTGGAATATTTCAGTAGTGACTTGTTGTGCTTTACCTTGTCACAGTTACATTCTCTTGATTTTTCGAAGTTCATTTTGAATTTCTCTCGTAAAATGCAAGAGTTGGAATATTTCAGTAGTGTTTTGTTTTGCTTTACCTTGTCACAGTTACATTCTCTTGATTTTCAAAGTTCATTTTGTATTTCTTTCATTGAAATGCAACAGTTGGAATATTTCAGCAATGTTTTGTTGTGCTTTACCTTGTCACTGTTACATTCTCTTAATTTTTCAAAGTTCATTTTGAATTTCTTTCGTGAAATGCAAGAATTTGAATATTTCAGTAGTGTCTTGTCGTGGTTTACCTTGTCACAGCTACATTCTCATGATTTTTCAAAGTTGATTTTGAATTTCTTTAGTGAAATGCAAGAGTTGGAACATTTCGGTAGTAACTTATTCTGATTTACCTAGCTACAGTTACATTCTCTTGATTTTTTGAAGTTCAGTTTTAATTTATGTCGTAAAATACAAGAGTTGGAATATTTCATCATTTAAGTGTTGTGCTTTAACTTGTCACAGTTACATTCTCTTGATTTTTCGAAGTTCATTTTGAATTTATGTCGTAAAATGCAAGAGTTGGAATATTTCAGTATGGTTTTGCTGTGCTTTACCTTGTCACAGTTACATTCTCTTGATTTTCATTGTTCATTTTGAATATCTTTCATTGAAATGCAAGATTTGGAATATTCCAGTAGTGTTTTGTTGTGCTTTACCTTGTCACAGCTACATTCTCTTAATTTTTCAAAGTTCATTTTGAATTTGTGTAGCGAATTGCAAGAATTGGAATATTTCAGTAGTGTCTTGTCGTGGTTTACCTTGTCACAGCTACATTCTCATGATTTTTCAAAGTCAATTTTGGATTTCTTTCGGTGAAATGCAAGAGTTGGAATATTTCAGTAGTGAATTGTTGTGCTTTACCTTGTCACAGTTACATTCTCTTGATTTTTTGAAGTTCATTTTGAATTTCTGTCGTGAAATGCAAGAGTTGGAATATTTCAGTAGTGTTTTGTTGTGCTTTACCTTGTCACAGTTACATTCTGTTGATTTTCATAGTTCATTTTGGATTTCTTTCATTGAAATGCAAGAGTTGGAATATTTCAGTAGTGACTTGTTGTGCTTTACCTTGTCACAGTTACATTCTCATGATTTTTCGAAGTTCGTTTTGAATTTCTGTCGTGAAATGAAAGAGTTGGAATATTTCAGTAGTGTTTTGTTGTGCTTTACCTTGTCACAGTTACATTTTCTTTATTTTCATAGTTCATTTGGTATTTCTTTCATTAAAATGCAAGAGTTGGAATATTTCAGTAGGGTTTTGTTGTGCTTTACCTTATCACAGTTACATTCTCTTAATTTTTCAAATTTCATTTTGAATTTCTGTCGTGAAATGCAAGAGTTGGAATATTTCAGAAGTGACTTGTTGTGCTTTACCTTGTCAAAGTTACATTCTCATTTTTTTTCTATGTTCATTTGAATTTTCTGTCGTAAAATGCAAGAGTTGGAATGTTTCAGTGATGTCTTGTTGTGCTTTATCTTGTCACAGTTACATTCTCTTGATTTTTCTAAGTTTCTTTTGAATTTCTGTCATAAAATGCAACAGTTGGAATATTTCAGTTTGTGTTTTGTTGTGCTTTACCTTGTCACAGTTACATTCTGTTGATTTTCATAGTTCATTTTGAATTTCTTTCATTGAAATGCAAGAGTTGGAATATTTCAGTAGTGTTTTGTTGTGCTTTACCTGGTCACAGTTACATTCTCTTAATTTTTCAAAGTTCATTTTGAATTTCATTCGTGAAGTGCAAGAATTGGAATATTTCAGTAGTGTCTTGTCGTGGTTTACCTTGTCACAGCTACATTCTCATGATTTTTCGAAGTCCATTTTGGATTTCTTTCGTTGAAATACAAGAGTTGAAATATTTCGGTAGTGTCTTACCTTGCTTTACTTTATAAAAGTTACATTCTTTTGATTCTTTGACGTTCATTTTGTATTTATGTCATGAAATGCAAGAGTTGAAATATTTTAGTAGTGACTTTTCGTGGTTTACCTTGTCACATCTACATTCTCTATGATTTTTCGAAGTTCATTTTGAATTTCTGTCGTAAAATGCAAGAGTTGGAATATTTCATTAGTGACTTGTTGTGCTTTACCTTGTCACAGTTACATTCTCTTGATTTTTCGAAGTTCATTTTGAATTTCTCTCGTAAAAGGCAACAGTTGGAATATTACAGTAGTGTTTTGTTTTGCTTTACCTTGTCACAGTTACATTTTGTTGCTTTTCATAGTTTATTTTGAATTTCTTTCATTGACGTGCAAGAGTTTGAGTATTTAAATAGTGTTTTGTTGTGCTTTACCTTGTCACAGTTACATTCTCTTGATTTTTCGAAGTTCATTTTGAATTTCTTTCGCGAAGTGCAAGACTTGGAATATTTCAGTAGTGACTTGTTGTGCTTTACCTTGTCACAGCTACATTCTCATTATTTTTCAAAGTAAATTTTGATTTTCTTTCGGGAAATGCAAGAGTTGGAATATTTCAGTAGTGACTTGTTATGCTTTACCTTGTCACAGTTACATTCTCTTGATTTTTCGAACTTCATTTTGAATTTCTGTCGTGAAATGCAAGAGTTAGAATATTTCAGTAGTGTTTTGTTGTGCTTTACCTAGTCACAGTTACATTCTATGGATTTTAATAGTCCATTTTGAATTTATTTCATTGAAATGCAAGAGTTCGAATATTTCACTAGTGTTTTGTTGTGCTTTACCATGTCACAGTTGCATTCTCTTAATTTTTAAAAGTTCATTTTGAACTTCTTTCGTGAAATGCAAGAATGGGAATATTTCAGTAGTCTCTTGTCGTGGTTTACCTTGTCACAGCTACATTCTCATGATTTTTCGAAGTTCATTTTGAATTTCTGTCGTGAAATGCCAGAGTTGGAATATTTCACTAGTGACATGTTGTGGTTTACCTAGTCACAGTGACATACTCTTGATTTTTCGAAGTTCATTTTGAATTTTTCCCTTGAAATGCAATAGTTGGAACATTTCAGCAATGACTTGTTGCGCTTTAACATGTCACAGTTACATTCTCTTGATTTTTCTATGTTGATTTTGAATTTCTCTCGTAAAAGTCAAGAGTTGGAATATTTCAGTAGTGTTTTGTTGTTCTTTACCTTGTCACAGTTACATTCTGTTGATTTTCGCATTTCTTTTTGAATTTCTTTCATTGAAATGCAAGAGTTGGAATATTTCAGTAGTGTTTTGTTGTGCTTTACATTGTCACAGTTACATTCTCTTAATTTTTCAAAGTTCATTTTGAATTTCATTCGTGAAATGCAAGAATTTGAATATTTCAGTAGTGTCTTGCCGTGGTTTACCATGTCACAGCTACATTCTCATGATTTTTCAAAGTTTATTTTGAATTTCTTTCTTGAAATGCAAGAGTTAGTATATTTAGGTATTAAGTGGTTCTTCTTTTCATTGTTACAGTTAAATGGTATTGGTTTCTTGAAGATCTTTTTGAATTTATGTCGTGAATTAAAAGAGTTGGAATATTTCAGCAATGAATTGCTGTGCTTTACATTGTCACATATACATTAACTTGATTTTGCTATTATAATTTTTAATTTATCTAGTAAAATGCAATAGTTGGAATATTTCAGTATGGTTTTGTTGTGCTTTACCTTGTCACAGTTACATTCTGTTGATTTTCATAGTTCATTTTGAATTTCTTTCATTGAATTGCAAGAGTTGGAATATTTCAGTAGTGTTTTGTTGTGCTTTAACTTGTCACAGTTACATTCTCTTAATTTTTCAAAGTTCATTTTGAATTTCTTTCGAGAAGTGCAAGAATTGGAATATTTCAGTAGTGTCTTGTCGTGGTTTACCTTGTCACAGCCACAGTCTCATGATTTTTCAAAGTTAATTTTGGATTTCTTTCGTTGAAATGCAAGAGTTGGAATATTTCAGTAGTGACTTGTTGTGTTTTACCTTGTCACAGTTACATTCTATCGATTTTTTTAAGTTCATTTTGAATTTCTGTCGTGAAATGCAAGAGTTGGAGTAGTTCAGTAGTGTTTTGTTGTGCTTGTTGTCACAGTGTACCTTGTCACAGTTACATTCTGTTTATTTTCATAGTTCATTTTGGATTTCTTTCATTGAAATTCAAGAGTTGGAATATTTCAGTAGTGAATTGTTGTGCTTTACCTTGTCACAGTTACATTCTCATGATTTTTCAAAGTTCGTTTTGAATTTCTGTCATGAAATGCAAGAGTTGGAATATTTCAGTAGTGTCTTGTTGTGCTTTACCTTGTCACAGTTACATTCTCGTTGATTTTCATAGTTCATTTTGAATTTCTTTCATTGAAATGCAAGAGTTGGAATATTTCAGTAGCGTTTTGTTGTGTTTTACCTTATCACAGTTACATTCTCTTAATTTTTCAAATTTTATTTTGAGTTTCTGTTGTGAAATGCAAGAGTTGGAATATTTCAGTAGTGACTTGTTGTGCTTTACCTTGTCACAGTTACATTCTGTTGATTTTTCGAAGTTCATTTTGAATTTC